>NW_027664169.1:0-49284 GCF_963264785.1 Psittacula echo
GTCTCGCCCGCTGCCGTCGCTGCTCTGGAATCCGGGCCCTGCCCAAGCCCTTGGGGCCTCCCCCCCCCCCCCCAAAGCCGCCATCGGGGGGGGGACCCCCCCGATGGCGGCTTTGGGGGGGGGGGGGGGAGGCCCCGGTTTAACGGGAGGGGGGGGGGGGGGATCGGTACCGGGGTCGTCCCCCCCCCGGACTCACGTTGGCAGCGCCGGCAGCAGCTGCAGGAGGCGGCCGGGGGGGGGCGGCCCCAGCGGCCCCGGGGCCCGCAGCATCGGGGCGGCCCTGGGGGGGGGGGAAGCGGTTACCGGTTACACGGAGCTTCCCCCCCACCCCCCGTTACCGGTTACCCTGAGCTCCCCCCGTTACCGGTTACCCTGAGCCCCCCCCCGTTACCGGTTACCCTGAGCTCCCCCCGTTACCGGTTACCCTGAGCCCCCCCCGTTACCGGTTACCCTGAGCTCCCCCCCGTTACCGGTTACCCTGAACCCCCCCCCCCGTTACCGGTTGCCCTGAGCCCCCCCGTTACCGGTTACCCTGAGCCCCCCCCCCGTTACCGGTTACCCTGAGCCCCCCCCGTTAGCGGTTACCCTGAGCTCCCCCCCGTTACCGGTTGCCCTGAGCCCCCCCGTTACCGGTTACCCTGAGCCCCCCCCCGTTACCGGTTACCCTGAGCTCCCCCCCCGTTACCGGTTGCCCTGAGCCCCCCCGTTACCGGTTACCCTGAGCTCCCCCCCGTTACCGGTTACCCTGAGCTCCCCCCCCGTTACCGGTTGCCCTGAGCCCCCCCGTTACCGGTTACCCTGAGCTCCCCCCCCGTTACCGGTTACCCTGAGCCCCCCCCCGTTACCGGTTACCCTGAGCTCCCCCCCCGTTACCGGTTGCCCTGAGCCCCCCGTTACCGGTTACCCTGAGCCCCCCCCCGTTACCGGTTACCCTGAGCTCCCCCCCCGTTACCGGTTGCCCTGAGCCCCCCCGTTACCGGTTACCCTGAGCCCCCCCCCGTTACCGGTTACCCTGAGCTCCCCCCGTTACCGGTTACCCTGAACCCCCCCGTTACCGGTTGCCCTGAGCTCCCCCCCCGTTACCGGTTACCCTGAGCCCCCCCGTTACCGGTTACCCTGAGCCCCCCCGTTACCGGTTACCCTGAGCCCCCCCGTTACCGGTTACCCTGAGCTCCCCCCCGTTACCGGTTACCCTGAGCCCCCCGTTACCGGTTACCCTGAGCTCCCCCCCCGTTACCGGTTACCCTGAGCTCCCCCCCCGTTACCGGTTACCCTGAGCCCCCCCGTTACCGGTTACCCTGAGCTCCCCCCCCGTTACCGGTTACCCTGAGCCCCCCCGTTACCGGTTACCCTGAGCTCCCCCCCCGTTACCGGTTACCCTGAGCCCCCCCGTTACCGGTTACCCTGAGCTCCCCCCCGTTACCGGTTACCCTGAGCCCCCCCGTTACCGGTTACCCTGAGCCCCCCCCCCGTTACCGGTTACCCTGAGCCCCCCCGTTACCGGTTACCGTCACCCCCCCCCCCCACTCACGTGTCCCCGGCGCGGCACCGGCCCCGCGCGCCCCGGGCCTGCAGCGCGCGCTGGGTGGGGGGGGGGGGGCGGGGACACGCACGTGTCCGGACACGCGTGGGGCGGGGCGGGTCCCCCCCGTTACCCTGGTAACGGCCCCGCCCACACCCCCTCGTGCGTCACGTGACGGCGGGGATTGGGGGGGTGGCCTGTGGGTGCTATGGGGTATCCATGGGTGCTATGGGGTATCCATGGGTGCTATGGGGTGTCTATGGGGCCTCTGTGGGTGCTATGGGGATTACCTATGGGTGCTATGGGGTATCCATGGATGCTATGGGGTGTCTATGGGGCCTCTATGGGTGCTATGGGGATTATCTATGGGTGCTATGGGGTATCCATGGGTGCTATGGGGTGTCTATGGGGCCTCTGTGGGTGCTATGGGGATTATCTATGGGTGCTATGGGGTATCCATGGGTGCTATGGGGTGTCTATGGGGCCTCTATGGGTGCTATGGGGATTATCTATGGGTGCTATGGGGTATCCATGGGTGCTATGGGGTGTCTATGGGGCCTCTATGGGTGCTATGGGGATTATCTATGGGTGCTATGGGGTATCCGTGGGTGCCATGGGGTGTCTATGGGGCCTCTATGGGTGCTATGGGGATTATCTATGGGTGCTATGGGGTATCCATGGGTGCTATGGGGTGTCTATGGGGCCTCTATGGGTGCTATGGGGATTATCTATGGGTGCTATGGGGTATCCGTGGGTGCTATGGGGTGTCTATGGGGCCTCTATGGGTGCTATGGAGGTTAGCTATGGGTGCTATGGGGTATCCATGGGTGCTATGGGGTGTCTATGGGGCCTCTGTGGGTGCTATGGGGATTATCTATGGGTGCTATGGGGTATCCATGGGTGCTATGGGGTGTCTATGGGGCCTCTGTGGGTGCTATGTGGGCTCTATGGGTGCTATGGGGATTACCTATGGGTGCTATGGGGTATCCATGGGTGTCTATGGGGCCTCTATGGGTGCTGTGGGGTCTCTATGGGTGCACCTATGGGTGCTATGGGAGCATTTGGGGATCCCATGGGGGGGTTGGGGGTGTGTGTAGCTGCTATTGGGGGTCTCTATGGGTGCTCTGGGGTCTCTCTGGGGTCTCTATGGGTGCTATGGGGTGCCAATGGGCTCTCTATGGGGTGTCCATGGGCTCTCTATGGGGTCTCAATGGGCTCTCTATGGGGTGTCCATGGGCTCTCTATGGGGTCTCAATGGGCTCTCTATGGGGTGTCCATGGGCTCTCTATGGGGTCTCAATAGGGTGTCCATGGGCTCTCTATGGGGTGTCCATGGGCTCTCTATGGGGTGTCAATGGGCTCTCTATGGGGTGTCAATGGGGTGTCCATAGGCTCTCTATGGGGTGTCCATGGGCTCTCTATGGGGTCTCAATGGGCTCTCTATGGGGTGTCCATGGGCTCTCTATGGGGTCTCAATGGGGTGTCCATGGGCTCTCTATGGGGTGTCCATGGGCTCTCTATGGGGTGTCAATGGGCTCTCTATGGGGTCTCAATGGGGTGTCCATGGGCTCTCTATGGGGTGTCAATGGGGTGTCCATAGGCTATCTATGGGGTGTCCATGGGCTCTCTATGGGGTCTCAATGGGCTCTCTATGGGGTCTCAATGGGCTCTCTATGGGGTGTCCATGGGCTCTCTATGGGGTCTCAATGGGCTCTCTATGGGGTGTCAATGGGCTCTCTATGGGGTGTCCATGGGCTCTCTATGGGGTCTCAATGGGCTCTCTATGGGGTGTCCATGGGGTGTCCATGGGCTCTCTATGGGGTGTCCATGGGGTCTCAATGGGCTCTCTATGGGGTCTCAATGGGCTCTCTATGGGGTGTCCATGGGGTGTCCATGGGCTCTCTATGGGCTCTCCATGGGCGCCGGGCTCCCCCACTCCCCCCCCGCAGCCCGGGGGGGATGAATTATTGATGCCCGGCTGCTAATGAGGCTGTAATTGTGTCACCTGACCCGGCGCGACACGCTTGGCCACGCGTGAACACGCGTGTGCGCTGCCCGCGGCCCCCGGCACAGCTCTGGGTCACACACCTTTATTGGGGGGCCCGCAGCCGCCCCCCCCCACATTAAATACACCCCGAAGCCGCCCCCCCAAACCTGTGCCCACCCCCCCTTTAGTGCAAACCCCCCCCCCGCGGGCACGAGGGGACACCCCGGGGTGGGGTGGGGGGGGTCATGTGTGTGTCATGTGTGTGTCATGTGTGTGTCATGTGTGTGTCATGTGTGTGTCATGTGGGGGGTGTGGGTGTCCCCCCCCCGTACCCCCAAATGTGGGTGCGGGGTCAGTGCAAAGTGAGGTGCCCGCGGGGGGGGGGGGGCACGGGCAGTGCAGCGCATGACGGGTGACACCGCGATGGGTGACACCGGCATAGGGTGACACCACAGCGGGAGGAACACTGCAATGGGGTGACACTGCAACCGTGTGACACTGTGAGAGGGTGACAGCACGACCGGGTGACACCATGAGTGGGTGACACCGGGATGGGGTGACACCACTATTGGGTGACACCACCACTGGGTGGCACTGTGATGGGGTGACACCACTATTGGGTGACATTGCAATGGGGTGCCACCACTATTGGGTGCCACCATCATTGGGTGACACTGCAATGGGGTGACACCACTATTGGGTGACATTGCAATGGGGTGACACCACTATTGGGTGACACTGCAATGGGGTGACACCACTATTGGTTGACACCGCAATGGGGTGACACCACTATTGGGTGCCACCATCATTGGGTGACACTGCAATGGGGTGACACCACTATTGGGTGACATTGCAACGGGGTGACACCACTATTGGTTGACACCACAATGGGGTGACACCACTATTGGGTGACATTGCAATGGGGTGACACCACTATTGGTTGACACCGCAATGGGGTGACACCACTATTGGGTGCCACCATCATTGGGTGACATTGCAATGGGGTGACACCACTATTGGGTGACACTGCAATGGGGTGACACCACTGTTGGGTGCCACCATCATTGGGTGACATTGCAATGGGGTGACACCACTATTGGGTGACACCGCAATGGGGTGACACCACTATTGGGTGCCACCATCATTGGGTGACATTGCAATGGGGTGACACCACTGTTGAGTGACACTGCAATGGGGTGACACCACTATTGGGTGACACAGCAATGGGGTGACACCACTATTGGGTGACACTGCAATGGGGTGACACCACTATTGGGTGCCACCATCATTGGGTGACATTGCAATGGGGTGACACCACTATTGGGTGACACTGCAATGGGGTGACACCACTGTTGGGTGCCACCGCAATGGGGTGCCACCATCATTGGGTGCCACCATCATTGGGTGCCACCGCCCCGGGCTGACCCCATTGCGCCCCCATCCCGCGGTGCCGCTCTTGTCCCGCCGCCTGTTCTCAGTTCCAGCGGTGCCCCCCCCCGGGCCGCGGCGCCGCTGTCACCCGCGGTGAGCGGGTCCGGGGGCCCCGTCAGGCCTCGGAGGCCGCCTGTGGCTTCAGCTGCGCCTTCTCCATGGCCGTGCCGTAGGGGCCCGAGCGCTTGAAGAACCCCAACTGGGGGGGCACGGGGTCACCCCCGGCCCTGCCGCCCCCCCCCATGGCCCCTCCCTCCCCATAAGGCTCCCCCCCCATCACCTTTATCCCCCCCGTGGACCCCGATGGCCCTTGTGCCCCCCCATGGTGTCCCCCCCCCATGCCCCCCCACGCACCTTGTAGAGGCCGTAGCAGAGCAGGGCGAGGAGCAGCAGCCCCAGGAGCACCGACACCACCACCACCCACAGCGGCACCGCGGCGGCGCCCTCGGCACGCACCCACTGCAGCCCCGTCACCACCTGCACCCATGGGTGACCACAGCGTCAGCAGCAGCGACTCCCATAGAGACACCCATAGCGACACCCATAGAGACACCCATAGAGACACCCATAGAGACACCCATAGAGACACCCATAGCGACACCCATAGCGACACCCATAGCGACACCCACAGCGACTCCCATAGAGACACCCATAGCGACACCCATAGAGACACCCATAGCGACACCCATAGAGACACCCATAGAGACACCCATAGCGACACCCATAGCGACACCCATAGAGACACCCATAGAGACACCCATAGAGACACCCATAGAGACACCCATAGCGACACCCACAGCGACTCCCATAGAGACACCCATAGAGACACCCATAGCGACACCCACAGCGACACCCATAGCGACACCCATAGCGACTCCCATAGAGACACCCATAGCGACACCCACAGCGACACCCATAGCGACACCCATAGCGACTCCCATAGAGACACCCATAGAGACACCCATAGCGACACCCACAGCGACACCCATAGCGACACCCACAGCGACTCCCATAGAGACACCCATAGCGACACCCATAGCGACACCCATAGCGACACCCATAGCGACACCCATAGCGACACCCATAGAGACACCCATAGAGACACCCATAGACACACCCATAGAGACACCCATAGAGACACCCATAGAGACACCCATAGCGACACCCATAGAGACACCCATAGAGACACCCATAGCGACACCCACAGAGACACCCATAGAGACACCCACAGCGACACCCATAGCGACACCCATAGCGACACCCACAGCGACACCCATAGCGACACCCACAGCGACACCCATAGCGACACCCATAGCGTCACCCACAGCGACACCCACAGCGACACCCACAGCGACACCCATAGCGACACCCATAGCGTCACCCACAGCGACACCCATAGCGACACCCATAGTGACACCCATAGCGTCACCCACAGTGACACCCATAGCGACACCCATAGCGACACCCATAGCGACACCCATAGCGACACCCATAGCGACACCCATAGCGACACCCACAGCGACACCCACAGCGACACCCATAGAGACACCCATAGCGACACCCATAGAGACACCCATAGAGACACCCATAGAGACACCCATAGCGACACCCATAGCGTCACCCATAGCGACACCCATAGCGTCACCCATAGCGACACCCATAGCGACACCCATAGCGACACCCATAGCGTCACCCATAGCGACACCCATAGCGACACCCATAGCGACACCCATAGCGACACCCATAGCGTCACCCATAGCGACACCCATAGCGACACCCATAGAGACACCCATAGAGACACCCATAGAGACACCCATAGTGTCACCCATAGAGACACCCATAGAGACACCCATAGAGACACCCATAGCGACACCCATAGAGACACCCATAGCGACACCCATAGCGTCACCCATAGCGACACCCATAGCGACACCCATAGAGACACCCATAGAGACACCCATAGAGACACCCATAGTGTCACCCATAGCGACACCCATAGAGACACCCATAGCGACACCCATAGCGACACCCATAGAGACACCCACAGCGACACCCATAGAGACACCCATAGCGACACCCATAGCGACTCCCATAGAGACACCCATAGCGACACCCACAGCGACACCCATAGAGACACCCATAGAGACACCCATAGCGACACCCATAGCGACACCCACAGCGACACCCACAGCGACACCCACAGCGACACCCATAGAGACACCCATAGCGACACCCATAGCGTCACCCACAGCGACACCCATAGCAACACCCATAGCGACACCCATAGAGACACCCATAGCGACACCCATAGCGACACCCATAGCGATACCCACAGCGACACCCACAGCGACACCCATAGCGACACCCATAGCGACACCCATAGAGACACCCATAGAGACACCCATAGCGACACCCATAGCGACACCCATAGCGATACCCACAGCGACACCCACAGCGACACCCATAGAGACACCCACAGCGACACCCATAGAGACACCCATAGCGATACCCACAGCGACACCCATAGAGACACCCATAGCGACACCCATAGCGACACCCATAGCGACACCCATAGCGATACCCACAGCGACACCCACAGCGACACCCATAGAGACACCCATAGCGACACCCATAGAGACACCCATAGCGACACCCATAGCGACACCCACAGCGACACCCACAGCGACACCCATAGAGACACCCATAGCGACACCCATAGCGACACCCATAGCGACACCCATAGCGTCACCCATAGCGACACCCATAGCGACACCCATAGCGTCACCCATAGTGACACCCACAGCAACACCCACAGCGACACCCATAGAGACACCCATAGCGTCACCCATAGAGACACCCATAGCGACACCCATAGCGACACCCATAGAGACACCCATAGCGACACCCATAGCGTCACCCATAGCGACACCCATAGCGTCACCCATAGCGACACCCATAGCGACACCCATAGAGACACCCATAGAGACACCCATAGCGACACCCATAGCGACACCCATAGCGTCACCCATAGCATCACCCATAGCGACACCCACAGCGACTCCCATAGAGACACCCATAGAGACACCCATAGCGTCACCCACAGCGACACCCATAGCGACACCCACAGCGACACCCACAGCGACACCCATAGCGACACCCATAGAGACACCCATAGCGTCACCCACAGCGACACCCATAGCGACACCCATAGCGACACCCATAGAGACACCCATAGCGACACCCATAGCGACACCCACAGCGACACCCACAGCGACACCCATAGCGACACCCATAGAGACACCCATAGAGACACCCATAGCATCACCCACAGCGACACCCATAGCGACACCCATAGAGACACCCATAGCGACACCTATAGCGACACCCATAGCGACACCCATAGAGACACCCATAGCGACACCTATAGCGACACCCACAGAGACACCCATAGCGACACCCATAGCATCACCCATAGCGACACCCACAGCAACACCCATAGAGACACCCATAGAGACACCCATAGCGACACCTATAGCGACACCCACAGAGACACCCATAGCGACACCCATAGCATCACCCATAGCGACACCCACAGCGACACCCATAGAGACACCCATAGAGACACCCATAGAGACACCCATAGCGACACCCATAGCATCACCCATAGCGACACCCACAGCAACACCCATAGAGACACCCATAGAGACACCCATAGCGACACCTATAGCGACACCCACAGAGACACCCATAGCGACACCCATAGCATCACCCATAGCGACACCCACAGCGACACCCATAGAGACACCCATAGAGACACCCATAGAGACACCCATAGCGACACCCATAGCGTCACCCATAGCGACACCCACAGCGACACCCATAGAGACACCCATAGCGACACCCATAGCGACACCCACAGCGACACCCATAGAGACACCCATAGCGACACCCATAGAGACACCCATAGCAACACCCATAGAGACACCCATAGAGACACCCATAGAGACACCCATAGCGACACCCATAGAGACACCCATAGCGACACCCACAGCGACACCCATAGAGACACCCATAGCGACACCCATAGCGACACCCACAGCGACACCCATAGAGACACCCATAGCGACACCCATAGCGACACCCATAGAGACACCCATAGCGACACCCATAGAGACACCCATAGAGACACTCATAGAGACACCCATAGAGACACCCATAGCGACACCCATAGAGACACCCATAGCGACACCCATAGAGACACCCATAGAGACACCCATAGCGACACCCATAGCGACTCCCATAGCGACACCCATAGCGACACCCATAGCGACACCCATAGAGACACCCATAGAGACACTCATAGAGACACCCATAGAGACACCCATAGCGACACCCATAGAGACACCCATAGCGACACCCATAGAGACACCCATAGAGACACCCATAGCGACACCCATAGCGACACCCATAGCGACACCCATAGAGACACCCATAGCGACACCCATAGAGACACCCATAGCGACACCCACAGCGACACCCATAGAGACACCCATAGCGACACCCATAGAGACACCCATAGCGACACCCATAGAGACACCCATAGCGACACCCATAGAGACACCCATAGCGACACCCATAGCGACACCCATAGCGTCACCCATAGCGTCACCCATAGCGACACCCATAGCGACACCCACAGCGACTCCCATAGAGACACCCATAGAGACACCCATAGAGACACCCATAGCGTCACCCACAGCGACACCCATAGCGACACCCACAGCGACACCCACAGCGACACCCATAGAGACACCCATAGCGACACCCATAGAGACACTCATAGAGACACCCATAGCGACACCCACAGCGACTCCCATAGAGACACCCATAGAGACACCCATAGCGTCACCCACAGCGACACCCATAGCGACACCCACAGCGACACCCACAGCGACACCCATAGAGACACCCATAGAGACACCCATAGCGACACCCATAGAGACACCCATAGAGACACCCATAGCGACACCCATAGAGACACCCATAGCGACACCACGCCCGGTGCCCCCCCGCACCCATTGTCCCCCCCGCTGTCACCTGCAGGCGCTGGCTGGGGTAGCTCTGGGGCTGCACCCGGTACGGCAGCCGCAGCACCCGGTACTCGGCCTCACAGCGCAGAGCCTGCACCCGCTGAGCACCCACGACAGCACCCATGGACACCAATGGGGCACCCATAGGTACCCACGGACACCAATGGGGCACCCATAGGTACCCACGGACACCAATGGGGCGCCCATAGGTACCCATGGACACCAATGGGGCGCCCATAGATACCCATAGACACCAATGGCGCACCCACTGACACCCACAGGGCACCCATAGACACCCATGGACACCAATGGGGCACCCACCAACACCCACAGACACCAATGGGGCACCCAGCAACACCCACAGGGCACCCACAGACACCAATGGGGCACCCATGGACATCCCCGAGCATCTCAAGGGGTTACTGGGGGTTCCTGGGGAGCATCCTAAGCGGGGGGGGGGGGGGGTGTTTACAGTGGGTTCGGGGGGGTCCCAGGGGCATCCCAGGGGGAGGATCCCATGGGGGTCCCAAAGGGGTTCCTGGGGGTGCCCGGGGGGCCCCAATGGGGATCCCAGGGTCTGGGGGGGCTCCCGAGGGGGGGGGGTTCAGGGTCCCCATAGGGGTTGCAGGGGGGGTGCAATTCCCTCACCTGCCGCGGGGGGGCGCCGCGCAGGCGGAAGCGGAGGCTGAGGCTCACGCGCTGCTGCCGCTCCAGCGCCCCCATGGGGCAGCTCAGGCGGAAGCACTCGGCCTCGGGGCAGCCCTGCGGGACCATGGACAGCGGCCGCAATGGAATGGGGGCAACGGGGGGGCAACGGGGGGGCAACGGGGGGGACAATGGGGGGGGCAATGGGGGCAAGGGAGGGCAATGGGGGGGACAATGGGGGGGCAATGGGTGGACAATGGGGGGGCAATGGGGGGCAAGGGGGGGGCAATGGGGGACAAAGGGGGGTAATGGGGGGACAATGGGGGGGCAATGGGGGACAATGGGGGGCAATGGGGGGGCAATGGGGGACAAAGGGGGGTAATGGGGGGACAATTGGGGGGGACAATGGGGGGCAATGGGGGGCAAGGGGGGGGAATGGGGGGGCAGTGGGGGGGCAATGGGGTGCAATGGGGGACAATGGGGGGGCAGGGGGGGTTCAATGGGGGGGCGTGGGGGGGCAGTGGCACTGACCAGGGTGTGGGGCAGCGCGGGGGGGTCCCTCCTCCCTGTGTCCCCGTTGCCCCCCGTGTCCCGGCGCTGCAGCACCCGAGGGTCCGGGCTCTGCTCCTGCTCCTGGGGGGGGCGGATGTGGGGACACCCCCGTCAGCGGGCACCTCCCATGGGCACCCATTGACACCCAACGACACCCAATGGTGCCCAACGACACCCAATGGTGCCCAACGACACCCAATGGTGCCCAATGACACCCAATTGTGCCCAACGACACCCAATGGTGCCCAATGACACCCAATGGTGCCCAACGACACCCAATTGTGCCCAATGACACCCAACGGTGCCCAATGACACCCAATGGCGCCCAACGACACCCAATGGTGCCCAATGACACCCAATGGTGCCCAATGACACCCAATGGTGCCAAATGACACCCAAGGTCCCCAATGGCACCCAATGGTGCCCAATGACACCCAACGACACCCAACGATACCCAATGACACTCATAGTCCCCATGACACCCAATGACACCCAATGACACCCATAGTCCCCAAGGACACCCAATGACACCCAAGGACACCCAGTGCACCCAACAACACCCAATGACACCCAACGCCCCCAATGACACCCAATGACAACCATAGTCCCCAATGACACCCAACACCACCCAATGACACCCAATGACACCCAAGGACACCCAATGCCCCCCAATGACATCCAGTGACACCCAACGCCCTCAATGACACCCAATGACACCCAATGACACCCAAGGACACCAAACGCCCCCCAATGACACCCAGTGACACCCAACGTCCTCAATGACACCCAATGACACCCAAGGACACCCAACGCCCCCCAATGACACCCAGTGGCACCCAGTGCCCCCCAACGACACCCAGTGGCACCCAACGCCCTCAATGACACCCAATGACACCCAACGCCCCCCAATGACACCCAGTGACACCCATAGTCCCCAATGACACCCAATGACACCCAACGCCCCCCAATGACACCCAGTGACACCCATAGTCCCTAATGACACCCAAGGACACCCAACGCCCCCAATGACACCCAGTGGCACCCAATGACACCCAATGACACCCATAGTCCCCAATGACACCCAATGACACCCAATGACACCCAACGACACCCAATGACACCCAATGACACCCAGTGCACCCAACAACACCCAATGACACCCAACGCCCCCAATGACACCCATAGTCCCCAATGACACCCAACGCCCCCAATGACACCCACAGTCCCCAATGACACCCAACGCCCCCAATGACACCCATAGTCCACAATGACACCCAACGCCCCCAATGACACCCATAGTCCCCAGTGACACCCAACGCCCCCAATGACACCCATAGTCCCCAATGACACCCAACACCCCCAATGACACCCAATGACACCCAATGACAACCATAGTCCCCAATGACACCCAATGACACCCAATGACACCCATAGTCCCCAATGACACCCAATGACACCAAATGACATCCAACGACACCCAATGACACCCATAGTCCCCAATGACACCCAACGCCCCCAATGACACCCATAGTCCCCAATGACACCCAACACCCCCAATGACACCCATAGTCCACAATGACACCCAACGCCCCCAATGACACCCATAGTCCCCAGTGACACCCAACGCCCCCAATGACACCCATAGTCCCCAATGACACCCAACACCCCCAATGACACCCAATGACACCCAATGACAACCATAGTCCCCAATGACACCCAATGACACCCAAGGACACCCATAGTCCCCAATGACACCCAATGACACCCAACGACATCCAACGACACCCAATGACACCCATACTCCCCAATGACACCCAATGACACCCAGTGGCACCCAATGACACCCATAGTCCCCAAGGACACCCAGCGGCACCCAGCGCCCCCGTGCCCACCGCCAGGCGCAGCCGGTCCATGGGGGGGCTGCTGGAGCAGTTGGGGGGCCCCGAGTGCCCGGTGATGGAGAGCAGGGGCAGCCCCCGGTAGCGCAGGGGGCACCGGAGCTCCAGGGAGCCCTGGCTGATGGCGCTGGGGCCCTCGTTCACCACCTGCGGGAGGGGGGGCACCCATGGGGGGGGCATCCATGGGGGGGCACCCATGGGGGGGCATCCATGGGGGGGGCATCCATGGGGGGGCATCCATGGGGGGGCACCCATGGGGGGGCACCCATGGGGGGGGCATCCATGGGGGGGGCACCCATGGGGGGGCATCCATGGGGGGGGCATCCATGGGGGGGCACCCATGGGGGGGGCATCCATGGGGGGGTACCCATGGGGGGGCATCCATGGGGGGGCATCCATGGGGGGGGGCATCCATGGGGGGGGCACCCATGGGGGGGGCACCCATGGGGGGGCATCCATGGGGGGGCATCCATGGGGGGGCATCCATGGGGGGGGGCATCCATGGGGGGGGCACCCATGGGGGGGCATCCATGGGGGGGGCACCCATGGGGGGGGCATCCATGGGGGGGGTACCCATGGGGGGGCATCCATGGGGGGGCATCCATGGGGGGGGTACCCATGGGGGGGGCATCCATGGGGGGGGCACCCATGGGGGGGGCACCCATGGGGGGGGCATCCATGGGGGGGGCATCCATGGGGGGGGCACCCATGGGGGGGTACCCATGGGGGGGCATCCATGGGGGGGCATCCATGGGGGGGGGCATCCATGGGGGGGGCACCCATGGGGGGGGCACCCATGGGGGGGCATCCATGGGGGGGCATCCATGGGGGGGCACCCATGGGGGGGGCACCCATGGGGGGGCATCCATGGGGGGGGCATCCATGGGGGGGGCACCCATGGGGGGGGCATCCATGGGGGGGGCACCCATGGGGGGGCATCCATGGGGGGGGCATCCATGGGGGGGTACCCATGGGGGGGCATCCATGGGGGGGGCATCCATGGGGGGGCACCCATGGGGGGGGCACCCATGGGGGGGCATCCATGGGGGGGGGCATCCATGGGGGGGGCACCCATGGGGGGGGCATCCATGGGGGGGGCATCCATGGGGGGGGTACCCATGGGGGGGCATCCATGGGGGGGGCATCCATGGGGGGGCACCCATGGGGGGGGCACCCATGGGGGGGCATCCATGGGGGGGGCATCCATGGGGGGGGCATCCATGGGGGGGCACCCATGGGGGGGGCATCCATGGGGGGGGCACCCATGGGGGGGCATCCATGGGGGGGGCATCCATGGGGGGGGCATCCATGGGGGGGGGCACCCATGGGGGGGGCATCCATGGGGGGGGCATCCATGGGGGGCCACCCATGGGGGGGGCACCCATGGGGGGGCATCCATGGGGGGGGCATCCATGGGGGGGGGCACCCATGGGGGGGCATCCATGGGGGGGGCATCCATGGGGGGGCATCCATGGGGGGGGCATCCATGGGGGGGCACCCATGGGGGGGCATCCATGGGGGGGGCACCCATGGGGGGGGTACCCATGGGGGGGCATCCATGGGGGGGGGCATCCATGGAAGGGGGCACCCATGGAAGGGGGCACCCATGGGGGGGGCACCCATGGAAGGGGGCACCCATGGGGGGGGGGCACCCATGGAAGGGGGCACCCATGGAAGGGGGCACCCATGGAAGGGGCACCCATGGAAGGGGGCACCCATGGGGGGGGGCACCCATGGAAGGGGGCACCCATGGAAGGGGCACCCATGGGGGGCACCCATGGCCTCACCTCATAGACGTGCTCCACGGGCGGGCCCAGGTCCTGCAGGCGCTCAGGAGCGCCCCCCCCCTCGGGGACAGAGACAACGTCGGGGCGGGAGACCCTGGGGGGGGCAGGGGGGTCAGCACCGCATGGAGCCCATAGAGCCCCATAGAGCCCCATAGAGCCCCATAGAGCCCATAGAGCCCATAGAGCCCATAGAGCCCCATAGAGCCCCATAGAGCCCCATAGAGCCCATAGAGCCCCATAGAGCCCCATAGAGCCCCATAGAGCCCATAGAGCCCCATAGAACCCCATAGAGCCCCATAGAGCCCATAGAGCCCCATAGAACCCCATAGAGCCCCATAGAGCCCCATAGAGCCCATAGAGACCATAGAGCCCCATAGAGCCCATAGAGCCCATAGAGCCCATAGAGCCCCATAGAGACCCATAGAGCCCCATAGAGCCCCATAGAGCCCCATAGAGCCCATAGAGCCCCATAGAACCCCATAGAGCCCCATAGAGCCCCATAGAGCCCATAGAGACCATAGAGCCCCATAGAGCCCATAGAGCCCATAGAGCCCATAGAGCCCCATAGAGACCCATAGAGCCCCATAGAGCCCATAGAGCCCCATAGAGCCCCATAGAGCCCATAGAGACCATAGAGCCCCATAGAGCCCCATAGAGCCCCATAGAGCCCCATAGAGCCCATAGAGCCCCATAGAACCCCATAGAGCCCCATAGAGCCCCATAGAGCCCATAGAGACCATAGAGCCCCATAGAGCCCATAGAGCCCATAGAGCCCATAGAGCCCCATAGAGACCCATAGAGCCCCATAGAGCCCCATAGAGCCCCATAGAGCCCATAGAGCCCCATAGAGCCCATAGAGCCCATAGAGCCCCATAGAGCCCATAGAGCCCATAGAGCCCCATAGAGCCCCATAGAGCCCATAGAGCCCCATAGAGCCCATAGAGCCCATAGAGCCCATAGAGCCCCATAGAACCCCATAGAGCCCCATAGAGCCCCATAGAACCCCATAGAGCCCCATAGAGCCCCATAGAGCCCATAGAGACCATAGAGACCCCATAGAGACCCATAGAGCCCCATAGAGCCCATAGAGCCCCATAGAGCCCATAGAGCCCATAGAGCCCCATAGAGCCCCATAGAGCTCATAGAGCCCATAGAGCCCCATAGAGCCCCATAGAGCCCATAGAGCCCATAGAGCCCCATAGAGCCCATAGAGCCCCATAGAGCCCCATAGAGACCCATAGAGCCCATAGAGCCCCATAGAGCCCCATAGAGCCCCATAGAGCCCATAGAGCCCCATAGAGCCCCATAGAGCCCATAGAGCCCATAGAGCCCCATAGAGCCCATAGAGCCCATAGAGCCCATAGAGCCCCATAGAGCCCATAGAGCCCATAGAGCCCCATAGAGCCCCATAGAGCCCCATAGAGCCCATAGAGCCCCATAGAGCCCCATAGAGACCATAGAGCCCCAAAGAGTCCCATAGAGCCCATAGAGCCCCATAGAGCCCATAGAGCCCATAGAGCCCCATAGAGCCCCATAGAGACCCATAGAGCCCATAGAGCCCATAGAGACCCATAGAGACCCATAGAGCCCCATAGAGCCCCATAGAGCCCATAGAGCCCATAGAGCCCCATAGAGCCCATAGAGCCCATAGAGCCCCATAGAGCCCCATAGAGCCCATAGAGCCCATAGAGCCCCATAGAGCCCATAGAGCCCATAGAGCCCCATAGAGCCCCATAGAGCCCCATAGAGCCCATAGAGCCCCATAGAGCCCCATAGAGCCCAATAGAGCCCATAGAGCCCATAGAGCCCCATAGAGCCCATAGAGCCCATAGAGCCCATAGAGCCCCATAGAGCCCCATAGAGCCCCATAGAGCCCATAGAGCCCATAGAGCCCCATAGAGCCCATAGAGCCCCATAGAGCCCCATAGAGCCCATAGAGCCCATAGAGCCCCATAGAGCCCATAGAGCCCATAGAGCCCCATAGAGCCCCATAGAGCCCCATAGAGCCCAATAGAGCCCATAGAGCCCCATAGAGCCCATAGAGCCCATAGAGCCCCATAGAGCCCCATAGAGCCCCATAGAGCCCATAGAGCCCATAGAGCCCCATAGAGCCCATAGAGCCCATAGAGCCCATAGAGCCCCATAGAGCCCATAGAGCCCATAGAGCCCCATAGAGCCCATAGAGCCCATAGAGCCCCATAGAGCCCATAGAGCCCCATAGAGCCCCATAGAGCCCATAGAGCCCATAGAGCCCCATAGAGCCCATAGAGCCCATAGAGCCCATAGAGCCCC
This sequence comes from Psittacula echo, assembly GCF_963264785.1. Lineage (NCBI taxonomy): Eukaryota > Metazoa > Chordata > Aves > Psittaciformes > Psittacidae > Psittacula > Psittacula echo. The sequence continues at coordinate 17,204 of NW_027664169.1, forward strand.
ATAGAGCCCCATAGAGCCCCATAGAGCCCATAGAGCCCATAGAGCCCCATAGAGCCCCATAGAGCCCATAGAGCCCCATAGAGCCCCATAGAGCCCATAGAGCCCCATAGAGCCCATAGAGCCCCATAGAGCCCCATAGAGCCCATAGAGCCCATAGAGCCCCATAGAGCCCATAGAGCCCATAGAGCCCATAGCCCCCATAGCCCCCATAGCCCCCCCAGCACCCATGGGTGCCCTCACCCGAAGGCCGAGAGCCGCGTGGCCGCCCGCACCTCCAGCGGCACCCCCAGCACCGCGCTCTGCGAGTTGTTGGCGTTCTTGCTGCGGGCACAGCGGGGGGCATGGACCGGGCACCCCCAGCGGGGGGGGGACCCCCCAAAGGGGCCAGGAGGGGAGGAACCAGGCTGCACCCCCCCACCAATGGCGGCTCCCCATGAGCCCCCTAGGGGTGACCCCCACCACGGGTGCCCATACACCCCATAGCACCCCATAGCATCCCATACACCCCATAGCACCCCATACACCCCATAGCACCACATAGCATCCCATACACCCCATAGCACCACATAGCATCCCATACACCCCATAGCATCCCATACACCCCATAGCACCCCATAGCATCCCATACACCCCATAGCACCCCATAGCATCCCATACACCCCATAGCACCCCATACACCCCATAGCACCCCATAGCATCCCATACACCCCATAGCACCCCATACACCCCATAGCACCACATAGCATCCCATACACCCCATAGCACCCCATAGCATCCCATACACCCCATAGCATCCCATACACCCCATAGCACCCCATAGCATCCCATACACCCCATAGCACCCCATAGCATCCCATACACCCCATAGCACCCCACAGCATCCCATACACCCCATAGCACCCCATAGCATCCCATACACCCCATAGCATCCCATACACCCCATAGCACCCCACAGCTCCCCATAGCATCCCATAGCACCCCATAGCATCCCATACACCCCATAGCATCCCACATACCCCATAGCACCCTGTACACCCCATACACCCCATAGCATCCCATAGCACCCCATAGAACCCTGTGCACCCCATACACCCCATAGCATCCCATAGCACCCCATAGAACCCTGTGCACCCCATACACCCCATAGCATCCCATAGCACCCCATAGCACCCTGTGCACCCCATACACCCCATAGCATCCCATAGCACCCCATAGAACCCTGTGCACCCCATACACCCCATAGCATCCCATAGCACCCCATAGAACCCTGTGCACCCCATAGCACCCCCATGCCCCCCCATCCCCCCCGGACCCCCCCCCCCACCTGCGGATCTGCAGCTTGAAGCGGACGCTTTTGCTGCTGTCGCTCAGGTGGGGGATGGTGAAGCGCAGCCCCCCCCACACCTGCGGGGGGAGGGGAGGGTCACAGCCGCCCCTCCCCCCCTCTCCCCTCCCCTCCCCCCCCCTCCCTTCCCCCCCCCGGGCCCCCCCCACTCACGCTGGCCCCCGCCTTCAGGGGGTTGCCCAGGTCGCAGACGAGGGCGCCGGAGCCGTTGCCCCCCCCCAGCTCACAGCTGAGAGCAGAGAAGTTCTGGGGGGGGAGAGGGGGGGTGAGGGCACCGGGATGGCAGCAGCCAATGGGGAGCAGCCGCCTATGGGCACCCAGCAATGGGCAGCCAATGGGGAGCAGCCGCCTATGGGCACCCAGCAATGGGCAGCCAATGGGGAGCAGCCGCCTATGGGCACCCAGCAATGGGCAGCCAATGGGGAGCACCCATCTATGGGTACCCAATGGGGAGCACCCGTCTATGGGTACCCAATGGGGAGCACCCATCTATGGGCACCCATCTATGGGCACCCAATGGAGAGCACCCATCTATGGGCACCCAATGGAGAGCACCCATCTATGGGCACCCAATGGGGAGCATCCATCTATGGGTACCCAATGGGGAGCACCCATCTATGGGCACCCATCAATGGGCACCCAATGGGGAGCATCCATCTATGGGCACCCAGCAATGGGCAGCCAATGGGGAGCAGCCGCCTATGGGCACCCAGCAATGGGCAGCCAATGGGGAGCAGCCGCCTATGGGCACCCAGCAATGGGCAGCCAATGGGGAGCAGCCGCCTATGGGCACCCAGCAATGGGCAGCCAATGGGGAGCAGCCGCCTATGGGCACCCAGCAATGGGCAGCCAATGGGGAGCAGCCGCCTATGGGCACCCAGCAATGGGCAGCCAATGGGGAGCACCCATCTATGGGTACCCAATGGGGAGCACCCATCTATGGGCACCCATCTATGGGCACCCAATGGAGAGCACCCATCTATGGGCACCCAATGGGGAGCATCCATCTATGGGTACCCAATGGGGAGCACCCATCTATGGGCACCCATCAATGGGCACCCAATGGGGAGCACCCATCTATGGGCACCCATCAATGGGCAGCCAATGGGGAGCAGCCGTCTAGGGCACCCAGCAATGGGCAGCCAATGGGAAGCAGCCGCCTATGGCACCCAGCAATGGGCAGCCAATGGGGAGCAGCCGCCTATGGCACGCAGCAATGGGCAGCCAATGGGAAGCAGCCGCCTATGGCACCCAGCAATGGGCAGCCAATGGGGAGCAGCCGCCTATGGGCACCCAGCAATGGGCAGCCAATGGGGAGCACCCATCTATGGGTACCCAATGGGGAGCACCCGTCTATGGGTACCCAATGGAGAGCACCCATCTATGGGCACCCATCTATGGGCACCCAATGGAGAGCACCCAGCAATGGGCAGCCAATGGGGAGCAGCCGCCTATGGCACCCAGCAATGGGCAGCCAATGGGGAGCTGCCGCCTAGGGCACCCAGCAATGGGCAGCCAATGGGGAGCAGCCGCCTATGGCACCCATCAATGGGCAGCCAATGGGGAGCAGCTGTCTAGGGCACCCAGCAATGGGCAGCCAATGGGGAGCAGCCGTCTATGGCACCCATCAAGGGGCAGCCAATGGGGAGCACCCGTCTATGGGCACCCATCTATGGGCAGCCAATGGGAAGCAGCCGCCTATGGCACCCAGCAATGGGCAGCCAATGGGGAGCATCCATCTATGGGCACCCATCAATGGGCACCCAATGGAGAGCACCCATCTATGGGTACCCAATGGGGAGCACCCATCAATGGGCACCCAATGGGGAGCACCCAATGGTGAGCACGCATCAAGGGGGACCCATCTATGGGGCACCCATCAACGGGCACCCATCAATGGGCATCCAACAGCAAGCACCTATCTATGGGTACCCATCTATGGGGCCCCCAACAGTGAGCACCCATCCAAGGGCACCCACCTATGGGGCACCCACCAATGGGCACCCATCTATAGGGCACTGATCCCATAGCTGGGGGCACCCATCTCTGGGGCACCCACCAGTGAGCACCCACCCATTGGCACCCACCCCACAGCCAGGGGGCACCCACAGGCACCCCCTTGACCCCTCCATACCCCCCCCCAACCTGGGGACACCCCCATGCCCCCCCCATGGTCCCAGCCCCTACTTGGGGGGCACCCCCCCCGCGCCGCTCACCCCGTGTGGGTGCAGCACCCCCGTGTACTGGGCGTGCGGGGGGGGCCGCACGTGGAGCTCGGCCTCGTAGGCCCCCCCCTCGCCCTGGTTCCGGGCATGGAAGGTGAGGTTCAGGCTGTTCCGGTCCCCCAGGTACACGGCGCGGCGGTCACTGCGGGGACATCGCGGTCACCATGGCAACAGCACCATCACCACGGCGACAGCACCATCACCACGGCGACAGCACCATCACCACGGCGACAGCACCATCACCACGGCGACAGCACCATCACCACGGCGACAGCACCATCACCACGGCGACAGCACCATCACCACGGCGACAGCACCATCACCATGGCGACAGCACCATCACCACGGCAACAGCACCATCACCACGGCAACAGCACCATCACCACGGCGACAGCACCATCACCACGGCAACAGCACCATCACCATGGCGACAGCACCATCACCATGGCGACAGCACCATCACCACGGCGACAGCACCATCACCACGGCAACAGCACCATCACCATGGCGACAGCACCATCACCACGGCGACAGCACCATCACCATGGCGACAGCACCATCACCACGGCGACAGCACCATCACCACGGCGACAGCACCATCACCATGGCAACAGCACCATCACCACGGCAACAGCACCATCACCACGGCGACAGCACCATCACCACGGCGACAGCACCATCACCACGGCAACAGCACCATCACCACGGCAACAGCACCATCACCATGGCGACAGCACCATCACCACGGCAACAGCACCATCACCACGGCGACAGCACCATCACCACGGCAACAGCACCATCACCATGGCGACAGCACCATCACCACGGCGACAGCACCATCACCATGGCGACAGCACCATCACCACGGCGACAGCACCATCACCACGGCGACAGCACCATCACCATGGCGACAGCACCATCACCACGGCAACAGCACCATCACCATGGCGACAGCACCATCACCACGGCGACAGTACCATCACCACGGCGACAGCACCATCACCACGGCGACAGCACCATCACCACGGCAACAGCACCATCACCACGGCGACAGCACCATCACCACGGCAACAGCACCATCACCACGGCAACAGCACCATCACCATGGCGACAGCACCATCACCATGGCGACAGCACCATCACCACGGCGACAGCACCATCACCATGGCGACAGCACCATCACCACGGCGACAGCACCATCACCACGGCGACAGCACCATCACCACGGCGACAGCACCATCACCACGGCGACAGCACCATCACCACGGCGACAGCACCATCACCACGGCGACAGTACCATCACCACGGCGACAGCACCATCACCACGGCAACAGCACCATCACCACGGCGACAGCACCATCACCACGGCGACAGCACCATCACCACGGCAACAGCACCATCACCACGGCAACAGCACCATCACCACGGCGACAGCACCATCACCACGGCGACAGCACCATCACCACGGCGACAGCACCATCACCACGGCGACAGCACCATCACCACGGCGACAGCATCATCACCACGGCAACAGCACCATCACCACGGCGACAGCACCATCACCACGGCAACAGCACCATCACCATGGCGACAGCACCATCACCACGGCAACAGCACCATTACCATGGCAACAGCACCATCACCATGGCAGCAGCACCATCACTGTGGGACACCAGTGTCACCATGGCAACAGCACCATCACCATGGCAACAGCACCATCACAATGGGAACATCATTGTCACCATGGCAACAGCAGCATCACCGTGGCAACAGCACCATTACCATGGGACACCAGTGTCACCATGGCAACAGCACCATCACCATGGCAACAGCATCATCACAATGGGACATCATTGTCACCATGGCAACAGCACCATTACCATGGGACACCAGTGTCACCATGGCAACAGCACCATCACCATGGCAACAGCATCACCACAATGGGACATCATTGTCACCATGGCAACAGCACCATCACCATGGGAACATCATTGTCACCATGGCAACAGCACCATCACCGTGGGACACCAGTGTCACCATGGCAACAGCACCATCACCATGGCAACAGCACCAGGGTCACCATGGCAACAGCACCATCACCATGGCAACAGAACCATCACCATGGCAACAGCACCATCACTGTGGGACACCAGTGTCACCATGGCAACAGCACCATCACCATGGGACACCAGTGTCCCCATGGCAACAGCACCATCACCATGGCAACAGCATCATCACAATGGGACATCATTGTCACCATGGCAACAGCACCATCACCATGGCAACAGCATCATCACAATGGGACATCATTGTCACCATGGCAACAGCACCATCACCATGGCAACAGCACCATCACCATGGCAACAGCATCATCACTGTGGGACACCAGTGTCCCCATGGCAACAGCACGGTCACCATGGACACCCCCCCCCCACCGGGCCCCCCCCTTACGCAAAGGCCTCCAGCTGCAGGTCGGGCACACACACATTGTCCTCCCCACAGTCCAGCTGGATGTGAGCCTGTGGGATGTGGGGTATGGGATATAGGGTATGGGATGTGGGGTATGGGATGTGGGGTATGGGGTGTGGGATATAGGGTATGGGATGTGGGGTATGGGATATAGGGTATGGGATGTGGGGTATGGGGTGTGGGATATAGGGTATGGGATGTGGGATATAGGGTACGGGGTGTGGGGTATGGGGTGTGGGATATGGGGTATGGGATATAGGGTATGGGATATAGGGTATGGGATGTGGGGTATGGGATATAGGGTATGGGATGTGGGGTATGGGGTGTGGGGTATGGGGTATGGGATATAGGGTATGGGATATAGGGTATGGGATGTGGGGTATGGGGTGTGGGATATAGGGTATGGGATGTGGGATATAGGGTATGGGGTGTGGGGTATGGGATGTGGGATATAGGGTATGGGGTGTGGGATATAGGGTATGGGGTGTGGGGTATGGGGTGTGGGATATGGGATATGGGACATGGGATATGGGATATGGGATATGGGGTATGGGGATACAGGGATATGGGGATATGGGGTATGGGATATGGGATATGGGATATGGGGTATGGGGATACAGGGATATGGGGATATGGGGTATGGGATATGGGATATGGGGTATGGGATATGGGGTATGGGGATACAGGGATATGGGGATATGGGGTATGGGATATGGGATATGGGGTATGGGATATGGGGTATGGGGATACAGGGATATGGGGATATGGGGTATGGGATATGGGATATGGGTATGGGATATGGGGTATGGGATATGGGATATGGGGTATGGGATATGGGGTATGGGGATACAGGGATATGGGGATATGGGGTATGGGATATGGGATATGGGGTATGGGATATGGGGTATGGGATATGGGATATGGGGTATGGGATATGGGGTATGGGATATGGGATATGGGGTATGGGGATACAGGGATATGGGGATACAGGGATATGGGGATATGGGGTATGGGGACATGGAGGCAATGGGGACATGGGGGTGATGTGGGGCATGGGTGACACTGGGTGTCATGGCCCATTTTCCATTTTTATCATATTTTCCATTTATCCCCATTTATACCATCGGTGCCCCAGGGTCCCAGGGGATACCAGGGGGTTCCATGGGGTTCCATAGGGTGCCGGGGGGTACCTTCGCCTCCAGGTGGGTGCGTGTCTGCGCTGCCAGCACTGGGTGCAGGCCATGGGCATCGGGGGGGGCGCGGGGGTCCAGGGCGAAGCTGAGCCCCACAGCGATGGGAGAGAGCTTGTCCCGGAACTCCGACTCGTTCTGGGGGGCACAGCGGGGACCGGGTCCATGGGGGGGCCATGGGGGATGGGGGCCAGGGGGGGCCATGGGGGGCCATGGGGGGGCCATGGGGGGCCATGGGGGATGGGGGCCATGGGGGGGCCATGGGGGGGCCATGGGGGATGGGGGCCATGGGGGGCCATGGGGGGGCCATGGGGCATGGGGGCGGGGGGGCCATGGGGGATGGGGGCCATGGGGGATGGGGGCCATGGGGGGGCCATGGGGGATGGGGGCCATGGGGGGGCCATGGGGGATGGGGGCCAGGGGGGGCCATGGGGGGGCCATGGGGGATGGGGGCCATGGGGGGGCCATGGGGGATGGGGGCCATGGGGGATGGGGGCCATGGGGGGGCCATGGGGGGGCCATGGGGGATGGGGGCCATGGGGGGGCCATGGGGGATGGGGGCCATGGGGGATGGGGGCCATGGGGGGGCCATGGGGGGGCCATGGGGGATGGGGGCCAGGGGGGGCCATGGGGGGGCCATGGGGGATGGGGGCCATGGGGGGGCCATGGGGGATGGGGTCTATGGGGGGGCGATGGGGGGGCCATGGCGGATGGGGGCCATGGGGGATGGGGGCCATGGGGGGGCCATGGGGGATGGGGTCTATGGGGGATGGGGTCTATGGGTGGTGGGGGATCCCTATGGGGGTGTCCCATGTGTGTCTATGGGGGTGTCTCTGGGTTCTCTATGGGGTCCCTATGGGCTCCCTTATGGGGGTGTCTCTGTGGGTCCCTATTGGGTTGTCTCTGAGGTCACTATGAAGGTCCCCATGGGCGGTCCCTATGGGTCCCTCTGGGTTCCCTATGGGGGTGTCCCTCTGGGTCCCTATAGGGGGTCCCTATGGTTCCCTATGGGGGTGTTCCTATGGGTCCCTATGGGGGGTCCCTATGGTTCCCTATGGGGGTGTCCCTATGGGTCCCTATGGAGGACCCTATGGGTCCCTCTGGGGTGTCCCTACGGGTCCCTCTGGGAGGGTCCCTCTGGGTCCCTATGGGGTGTCCCTATGGGTCCCTATGGGTGTCCCTATGGGGGGTCCCTATGGAGGTGTCCCTCTGGGTCCCTATGGGGTGTCCCTATGGGTCCCTATGGGGGGGTCCCTCTGGGTCCCTATGGAGGTGTCTTTATGGTTCCCTATGGAGGTGTCCCTATGGGGGGTCCCTATGGGGGGGTCCCTATGAGGGTGTCCCTCTGGTTCCCTATGGAGGTGTCTTTATGGTTCCCTATGGAGGTGTCCCTATGGGGGGTCCCTATGGGGGGTCCCTATGGGGGGGTCCCTATGGGGGGGTCCCTATGAGGGTGTCCCTCTGGGTCCCTATGGAGGTGTCCCTATGGGGGTGTCCCTATGGGTCCCTCTGGGGGGTCCCTCTGGGGGGGTCCCCGCGCCCCCCTACCCGCAGGAACAGGGCCGCGCTGTGGCACCGGGCGCCGCTGCCGTTGGGCACGGCCAGGGCGAGGCTGCGCGTGGGGACCCCCCCCCGGCAGCAGCAGCGCCCGGCGGGAGCCCCCCCCCTTGGCCGTGTCCACGCTGAGCTCCACCGCGAACCCTGGGGGGGGGGGGGGGGGAACACGTCAGGGACCGGGGGGGGGGGGGGACGGGGACCGGGGGGGGTCCCCATTGAGGTGGCGCCCGGAGGCGTTGAGGCAGAAGCTGACGTTGATGCTAAAGGGGGGGGGCACCCATGGGACCCCCCCTCGGTGCCCCCCCGTTTGGCACCAACACCGCTGGGGTGTCCCCGTCCCCCCCCCCCCCCAGCATCCTCCGTGCCGGTGTCCATTGGGATGCTCCCAATCCCGTGTCCCCCGGAACCCCCTCATTGACCCTTCAAGGACCCCCACTGGACCCAACCCCCCCCCCAGCATCCCTGCATCCTTTGGGTATCCCCTTGGGGTACCCCCATCCCACTGCCCCCAGCCCCCATGTCCCCTCATTGACCTTCAAGGATCCCCAATGGAGCCCCCCCAGCATCCTCCATCCCTGTATCCCTTGGGTATCCTTTGGGGTGCCCCCATCCCATTGCCCCCCATTGTCCCCCTGCCCCCCCCATTGTCCCCATGCCCCCCCATTGCCCCCATGCCCCCCCATTGCCCCCCATTGTCCCATTGCCCCCCCATTGCCCCCCTGCCCCCCATTGCCCCCATTGCCCCCCTGCCCCCCATTGCCCCCATTGCCCCCCATTGTCCCCCTGCCCCGCATTGCCCCCCTGCCCCCCATTGTCCCCATTGCCCCCCCATTGCCCACCTGCCCCCGCATTGCCCCCCTGCCCCCCATTGTCCCCATTGCCCCCCCATTGCCCACCTGCCCCCGCATTGCCCCCCTGCCCCCCATTGCCCCCATTGCCCCCCATTGTCCCCCTGCCCCCGCATTGCCCCCCTGCCCCCCATTGTCCCCATTGCCCCCCCATTGCCCACCTGCCCCCGCATTGCCCCCCTGCCCCCCATTGCCCCCATTGCCCCCCCTATTGCCCCCCTGCCCCCCCATTGCCCCCCATTGCCCCCCTGCCCCTCATTGCCCCCCTGCCCCCATTGTCCCCATTGCCCCCCCATTGCCCCCCTGCCCCTCATTGCCCCCTTCCCCCCATTGTCCCCATTGCCCCCCCATTGCCCCCCTGCCCCCGCATTGCCCCCCTGCCCCCCATTGCCCCCCCCGCACCAGGCCGCGGGGCTGCGCTGTCCAGGACGCAGCCGCGCTCCTCGGGGTTCACCATGGTGGGGGCGATGCTGAGCGCGGCGCTGGCGTGGACAATGGGGCGGCCCCTGCAGGGGGGGTCAGAGCCCGCGACGGGACCCCCAGGGACCCCCCCCAGGGACCCCCCCCAGGGACCCCCCTCAGGGGACCCCCCCCCCCAGGGACCCCCCCCCAGGGACCCCCCCCAGGGACCCCCCCCCCGGGACCCCCCCAAGGGACCCCCCCCCAGGGACCCCCCTCAGGGACCCCCCCCCCGGGACCCCCCCAAGGGACCCCCCCTCGGGAACCCCCCCCAGGGACCCCCCCCCAGGGACCCCCCCTCGGGAACTCCCCCCAGGGACCCCCCTCAGGGACCCACCCCAGGGACCCCCCCCCCCAGGGACCCCCCCCAAGGGACCCCTCCTCGGAACCCCCCCCAGGGACCCCCTCAGGGACCCCCCCTCGGGAACCCCCCCCTCGGGAACCCCCCCTCGGGAACCCCCCCCAGGGCCCCCCCCCCGGGCCCCCCCCCCAGGGACCCCCCCTCAGGGACCCCCCAGGGACCCCCCCCAGGGACCCCCCCCCAGGGACCCCCCCCCACAGGGACCCTCCTCAGGGACCCCCCCCCCAGGGACCCCCCTCAGGGACCCCCTCAGGGACCCCCCCACCCGGGACCCCCCACAGGGACCCCCCCCAGGGACCCCCCCCCCAGGGACCCCCCTCAGGGACCCCCCCCCCCCCCCCCCCCCCCCGCCGGGACCCCCCCCAGGGACCCCCCCCCGCACCCACCTGAACACCACCGGCCGTGTCCAACCCAAAGGCACCAACCAGGAGGTCTGGGGGGGGCACAAGGGAGAGCGGGGTCAGGGGGGGCAATGGGGAGCAGCCGGGGGGGATGGGATGGGGATGGGATGGGATGGGATGGGATGGGATGGGGATGGGGATGGGATGGGGATGGGATGGGGATGGGATGGGGATGGGATGGGGATGGGATGGGGATGGGATGGGGATGGGATGGGATGGGATGGGGATGGGATGGGGATGGGATGGGATGGGATGGGGATGGGATGGGGATGGGATGGGATGGGATGGGGATGGGGATGGGATGGGGATGGGGATGGGATGGGGATGGGGATGGGATGGGGATGGGGATGGGATGGGGATGGGATGGGATGGGGATGGGATGGGATGGGATGGGGATGGGATGGGGATGGGGATGGGATGGGGATGGGGATGGGATGGGGATGGGGATGGGATGGGATGGGGATGGGATGGGGATGGGGATGGGATGGGGATGGGGATGGGATGGGGATGGGATGGGATGGGATGGGGATGGGATGGGGATGGGATGGGATGGGATGGGATGGGGATGGGATGGGGATGGGGATGGGATGGGGATGGGATGGGATGGGATGGGATGGGATGGGATGGGATGGGGATGGGGATGGGATGGGATGGGATGGGATGGGGATGGGATGGGATGGGATGGGATGGGATGGGGATGGGGATGGGATGGGATGGGATGGGGATGGGATGGGATGGGACAGCACGGATAGAATGAGATGGGATGGGATGGGATAGGATGCGATGGATGGAATGGGATGAGATGGATCCAAACATCCCCAACCACTGAGCACCCATGGGATGGGATGGGATGCTCGGGGATGCCCGGGGATGCCCTGGGATGCTCGGGATGCCCTGGGATGCCCTGGGATGCTCTGGGATGCTCTGGGATGCTCGGGGATGCCCTGGGATGCCCTGGGATGCTCTGGGATGCTCTGGGATGCCCTGGAATGCTCTGGGATGCTCTGGGATGCCCTGGGATGCTCTGGGATGCTCGGGGATGCTCTGGGATGCCCTGGGATGCTCTGGGTGCTGGGGGTGCTGGGGGGCGGCCCCGCTCCCTCACCCGGGTGCCCGTTGCCGTCCAGGTCCGTGCCCCCGCGCAGGGCGGCTCCAAAGAAGTCCGGGTGCGGGGGGGTCGCCCAGTGGCCGCGCAGGACCTGGCTGGGCCGCGGGCTCAGCCCCTGCTCCCCCCCGCTGTACACATGGACCAGCCCGTGCCGGCCGTCGGCTCCCAGCGGCGCCCCCCACCGCCACGTCTGTACCATTGCGCTCAGCGGGGGGGGGGGGCGGGGGGACACCGGGACCCCCGGCGACCCCCCCCCCCCCAATACCCCAGCTCCCCCTTTTCCCCCCCTCACCCCCCCTTTGTGCCCCCCCCCCCCCCCCCCCCGTTCCGCACCATTGAACCCGTCCAGGTCGAGGTCCCCCAGCGCGGCGATGGCGCTGCCGAAGCGGCCGAACTCGTGCGGGCCCGTGAGGGCCCTGGCTGGGCCCGGCGGCCATGGCCCCCCCGCGCCGCTGCACGTACACGTACACGCGCCCCACCTCCTGCGCGCGCCCCTCGCCCGAGCGCCCCATGAACAGCGGCGCCCCCACCAGGAGGTCACTGCGCCTGCGCGAGAGGGTCAGCCGGCAGAGCCAACTGCACACACACACATCCCCCACCCCCCCCCGCGTGCGGCCAAAGTGGACGCGCCCGGGAGGGAGGGGAAAGGGGGAGAGGGGCGAACCATGGGGGGGAAATGGGGGGGGGGCATAGGGGGGCAATGGGGGAGATATGGGGGCAATGGGGGTAAATGGGGGCAACCGTGGGGTCAATGGGGGGGGATATGGGGTCAATGGAGGCAACCATGGGGGCAGTGGGGGGGGATATGGGGGCAATGGGGGCAACCATGGGGTCAATGGGGGGGATATGGGGGCAATGGGGGTGAATGGGGACAATGGGGGTGAATGGGGGCAACCATGGGGTCAATGGGGGGGGATATGGGGTCAATGGAGGCAACCATGGGGGCAGTGGGGGGGGATATGGGGGCAATGGGGGTAAATGGGGGCAACCATGGGGGGCAATGGGGGGGCATGGGGGCAACCATGGGGTCAATGGGGGTGAATGGGGGCAACCATGGGTCAATGGGGGGGGGGATATGGGGTCAATGGAGGCAACCATGGGGGCAATGGGGGAGGATATGGGGGCAATGGGGGTAAATGGGGGCAACCGCGGGGTCAATGAGGGGGGGATATGGGGTCAATGGAGGCAACCATGGGGCAGTGGGGGGGGATATGGGGGCAATGGGGGTAAATGGGGGCAACCATGGGGGCAATGGGGGGGCATGGGGGCAACCATGGAGTCAATGGGGGGGGATATGGGGTCAATAGCAGCAACCATGGGGTCAATGGGGGTGAATGGGGGCAATGGGGGGACATGGGGGCAACCATTGGGGGCAATGGGGGGGATATGGGGTCAATGGGAGCAACCATAGGGGCAATGAGGGTGAATGGGAGCAACCATGGGGGGGAAATAGGGGGGGCATGGAGGGAATGGGGGCAACCATGGGGTCAATGGGGGTGAATGGGGGCAATGGGGGACATGGGGGCAACCATGGGGTCAATGGGGGGGCAATGGGGGCACATTAGCAACCATGGGAGCAATGTGGGGGGGGACATGGATGCTCCCATAGGAGTGAAGGGGGGGGGGAGAGACATGGGGTCAATGGGGGAACATGGGAGGGCATGGGGTGAATAGGGGGCATGGGGTCAATGGAGGTCAATGGGGGTGAATGGGGTCAATGGGAATCAATGGGGTCAATGGGGGTCCATGGGGGCAATGGGGGTCAATGGGGGTGAATGGGGGTGAATGGGAATCAATGGGGTCAATGGGGGTGAATGGGGTCAATGGGGGCAATGGGGGGCAATGGGGGTGAATGGGGTCAATGGGGGTAAATGGTATCAATGGGGGTCAGTGGGGGTCAATGGGGGCAATGGGGGCAATGGGGGTCAATGGGGGTGAATGGGGGTGAATGGTGTCAATGGGAATCAATGGGATCAATGGGGGTCAATGGGGGTCAATGGGGGTGAATGGGGGTGAATGGTGTCAATGGGAATCAATGGGGATCAATGGGGGTCAATGGGGGAATGGGGTCAATGGGAATCAATGGGGGTTAATGGGGGTCAATGGGGGCAATGGGTCAATGGGGGTCAATGGGGGCAATGGGGGCAATGGGGGTCAATGGGGTCAATGGGGGGCAATGGGGGTCAATAGAGGGAATGGGGGTCAATGGGGGAATGGGGTCAATGGGAATCAATGGGGGGTTAATGGAGGTCAATGGGGGTCAATGGGGGTCAATGGGGGCAATGGGGGCAATGGGGTCAATGGGGGTCAATGGGGGGAATGGGGTCAATGGGAATCAATGGGGGTCAATGGGGGTCAATGGGGGCAATGGGGGTCAATGGGGGGAATGGGGTCAATGGGAATCAATGGGGTTAATGGGGGTCAATGGGGGTCAATGGGGGCAATGGGGGCAATGGGGTCAATGGGGGTCAATGGGGGTCAATGGGGGTGAATGGGGTCAATGGGGGTAAATGGTATCAATGGGGGTCAGTGGGGGCAATGGGGGCAATGGGGGCAATGGGGGTCAATGGGGGTGAATGGGGGTGAATGGTGTCAATGGGAATCAATGGGGGTCAATGGGGGTCAATGGGGGTCAATGGGGGTGAATGGGGGTGAATGGTGTCAATGGGAATCAATGGGGATCAATGGGGGTCAATGGGGGGAATGGGGTCAATGGGAATCAATGGGGGTTAATGGGGGTCAATGGGGGCAATGGGGTCAATGGGGGTCAATGGGGGCAATGGGGGCAATGGGGGTCAATGGGGGTCAATGGGGTCAATGGGGGGCAATGGGGGCAATGGGGGTCAATAGAGGGAATGGGGGTCAATGGGGGAATGGGGTCAATGGGAATCAATGGGGGTTAATGGGGGTCAATGGGGGTCAATGGGGGTCAATGGGGGCAATGGGGGCAATGGGGTCAATGGGGGTCAATGGGGGGAATGGGGTCAATGGGAATCAATGGGGGTCAATGGGGGTCAATGGGAGCAATGGGGGTCAATGGGGGGAATGGGGTCAATGGGAATCAATGGGGGTTAATGGGGGTCAATGGGGGTCAATGGGGGCAATGGGGTCAATGGGGGTCAATGGGGGGCAATGGGGGCAATGGGGGTCAATGGGGGCAATGGGGTCAACGGGGGCAATGGGGGTCAATGGGGCAATGGGGTCAATGGGGGTCAATGGGGGTCAATGGGGGTCAATGGGGGCAATGGGGGTCAATGGGGGGAATGGGGTCAATGGGGGTCAATGGGGGAATGGGGGCAATGGGGTCAATGGGGTCAATGGGGGTCAATGGGGGTCAATGGGGGGAATGGGGTCAGTGGGGGTCAATGGGGGCAATGGGGTCAATGGGGGTCAATGGGGGCAATGGGGTCAATGGGGGCAATGGGGGTCAATGGGGTCAATGGGGGTCAATGGGGGAATGGGGTCAATGGGAATCAATGGTGGTCAATGGGGGTCAATGGGGGTCAATGGGGTCAATGGGGGTCAATGGGGGCAATGGGGGCAATGGGGGTCAATGGGGGCAATGGGGGTCAATGGAGGGAATGGGGGTCAATGGGGGGAATGGGGTCAATGGGAATCAATGGGGGTTAATGGGGGTCAATGGGGGCAATGGGGTCAATGGGGTCAATGGGGTCAATGGGGGTCAATGGGGGAATGGGGTCAATGGGAATCAATGGGGCTCAATGGGGTCAATGGGGTCAATGGGGGCACGCACCCGTCATTGTTGATGTCAGTGACTGCCACCGCGTAGCCGAAATAGGCGGCCATCTGCGGGGGGGCACCCAGGAGCCAGGGGGGCTTCAGCACCCAATGGGTGCCCCCCCCAGCACCCAATGGATGCCCCCCCCAGCACCCAATGGATGCCCCCCCCCAGCACCCAATGGATGCCCCCCCCCAGCATCCAATGGGTGCCCCCCCCCAGCATCCAATGGGTGCCCCCCCCCAGCACCCAATGGATGCCCCCCCCAGCACCCAATGGGTGCCCCCCCCAGCACCCACCTGCTCCCCCGAGAAGTTGTACAGGGACCTCATGTTGGTGCCATTGAGGATGGTGACCTGGGGACAGGGCAAGGGGTCCCTCTCTGCCCCCCATAGAGCCCCATTGCCCCCATAGCCCCCCATAGCCCCCCATAGCCCCCCATAGCCCCCATAGCCCCATAGCCCCCATAGCCCCCCATAGCCGCCATAGCCCCCATAGCCCCATAGCCCCCATAGCTCCCATAGCCCCCCATAGCCCCATAGCCCCCATAGCTCCCATAGCCCCCATAGCCCCATAGCCCCCATAGCTCCCATAGCCCCCATAGCCCCTCATAGCCCCCATAGCCCCCATAGCCCCCCATAGCCCCCATAACCCCCATAACCCCCATAGCCCCCATAGCCCCATAGCCCCCATAGCTCCCATAGCCCCCATAGCCCCCCATAGCCGCCATAGCCCCCATAGCCCCATAGCCCCCATAGCTCCCATAGCCCCCCATAGCTCCCATAGCCCCCCATAGCCCCATAGCCCCCATAGCCCCCCATAGCCGCCATAGCCCCCATAGCCCCATAGCCCCATAGCCCCATAGCCCCATAGCCCCCATAGCCCCATAGCCCCCCATAGCCCCCCATTGCCCCCATAGCCCCCATAGCCCCATAGCCCCCATAGCCCCCCATAGTCGCCATAGCCCCCATAGCCGCCACAGCCCCCATAGCCCCCATAGCCCCCATAGCCCCCCATAGCCCCCATAACCCCCATAACCCCCATAACCCCCATAGCCCCCATAGCCCCCATAGCCTCCCATAGCCGCCATAGCCCCCATAGCCCCCATAGCCCCCCATTGCCCCATAACCCCCATAGCCCCCATAGCCCCCATAGCCCCCCATAGCCGCCATAGCCCCCATAGCCCCATAGCCCCCATAGCTCCCATAGCCCCCCATAGCCCCATAGCCCCCATAGCCCCCATAGCCCCCCATAGCCCCCATAACCCCCATAACCCCCATAGCCCCCATAGCCCCCATAGCCCCCCATAGCCGCCATAGCCCCCATAGCCCCATAGCCCCCATAACTCCCATAGCCCCCCATAACCCCATAGCCCCCATAGCCCCCATAACCCCATAGCCCCCATAGCCCCCATAGCCCCATAGCCCCCATAACTCCCATAGCCCCCCATAGCCGCCATAGCCCCCATAGCCCCATAGCCACCATAGCCCCCCATAGCCGCCATAGCCCCCATAGCCCCATAGCCCCATAGCCCCCATAGCCCCATAGCCCCCCATAGCCCCCCATAGCTCCCCATAGCCCCCATAGCCCCATAGCCCCCATAGCCCCCATAACCCCCATAGCCCCCATAGCCCCCATAGCCCCATAGCCCCCATAGCCCCCCATAGCCCCCATAGCCCCCATAGCCCCCATTGCCCCCATAACCCCCATAGCCCCCATTGCCCCCATAGCCCCCATAGCCCCCATTGCCCCCATAACCCCCATAGCCCCCATTGCCCCCATAGCCCCCATTGCCCCCATAGCCCCCATAGCCCCCATTGCCCCCATAACCCCCATAGCCCCCCATAGCCCCCATAGCCCCCCATTGCCCCCATAGCCCCCATAGCCCCCATTGCCCCCATAACCCCCATAGCCCCCATAGCCCCCATTGCCCCCATAGCCCCCATTGCCCCCATAACCCCCATAGCCCCCATAGCCCCCATAGCTCCCATAGCCCCCATAGCCCCCATAGCCCCCATAGCCCCATAGCCCCCATAGCCCCCATAGCCCCCATAACCCCCATAGCCCCCATAGCCCCCATTGCCCCCATAACCCCCATAGCCCCCATAGCCCCCATAGCTCCCATAGCCCCCATAGCCCCCATAGCCCCCATAGCCCCATAGCCCCCATAGCCCCCATAGCCCCCATAACCCCCATAGCCCCCATAGCCCCCCATAGCCCCCCATAGCCCCCATAGCCCCCATAGCCCCATACCCCCATAGCCCCCATAGCCCCATACCCCCATAGCCCCCATAGCCCCCATAGCCCCATAGCCCCCATAGCCCCATACCCCCATAGCCCCATACCCCCATAGCCCCCATAGCCCCATACCCCCATAGCCCCCATAGCCCCCATAGCCCCATAGCCCCCATACCCCCATAGCCCCCATAGCCCCATACCCCCATAGCCCCCATAGCCCCATAACCCCCATAGCCCCCATAGCCCCCATAGCCCCCATAGCCCCCATAACCCCCATAACCCCCATAGCCCCCATAGCCCCCATTGCCCCCATAACCCCCATAGCCCCCATAGCCCCCATAGCTCCCATAGCCCCCATAGCCCCCATAGCCCCATAGCCCCCATAGCCCCCATAGCCCCCATAACCCCCATAGCCCCCATAGCCCCCATAGCCCCCCATAGCCCCCCATACCCCCATAGCCCCCATAGCCCCATACCCCCATAACCCCCATAGCCCCCATAGCCCCATAGCCCCCATAGCCCCCATAGCCCCCATAAGCCCCATAACCCCCATAGGCCCCATTGCCCCCATAACCCCCATAGCCCCCATAGCCCCCATAGCCCCCCATAGCCCCATAGCCCCATAGCCCCCATAGCCCCCATAGCCCCCATTGCCCCCATAACCCCCATAGCCCCCATAGCCCCCCATAACCCCCATAGCCCCCATAGCCCCCATTGCCCCCATAACCCCCATAGCCCCCATAGCCCCCATAGCTCCCATAGCCCCCATAGCCCCCATAGCCCCCATAGCCCCATAGCCCCCATAGCCCCCATAGCCCCCATAACCCCCATAGCCCCCATAGCCCCCATAGCCCCATAGCCCCCCATACCCCCATAGCCCCCATAGCCCCATACCCCCATAACCCCCATAGCCCCCATAGCCCCATAGCCCCCATAGCCCCCATAGCCCCCATAAGCCCCATAACCCCCATAGCCCCCATTGCCCCATAACCCCCATAGCCCCCATAGCCCCCATAGCCCCCCATAGCCCCATAGCCCCATAGCCCCCATAGCCCCCATAGCCCCCATTGCCCCCATAACCCCCATAGCCCCCATAGCCCCCCATAACCCCCATAGCCCCCATAGCCCCCATTGCCCCCATAACCCCCATAGCCCCCATTGCCCCATAACCCCCATAGCCCCCATAGCCCCCATAGCCCCCCATAGCCCCCCATACCCCCATAGCCCCCATAGCCCCATAGCCCCATAGCCCCCATAGCCCCATAGCCCCCATAGCCCCCATAGCCCCCATAAGCCCCATAACCCCCATAGGCCCCATTGCCCCCATAACCCCCATAGCCCCCATTGCCCCATAACCCCCATAGCCCCCATAGCCCCCATAGCCCCCATAGCCCCCCATAGCCCCATAGCCCCCATAACCCCCATAGCCCCCATAGCCCCCATAGCCCCCCATAGCCCCATAGCCCCCCATAGCCCCATAGCCCCCCATAGACCCATCCTTACGTAGCCATAGGTGAGGTTGCCCTTGGGGACCCCCGCCACGAAGTCTGCAGGGAGGGGGCAATGGGACCCCATGAGGGGGGGTTTGGGTTGGGGGGCCCAAGGTTAACCCCCCCCCCCCATTGTCACCCCCCGCTGGTGCCCACCTTGGGTCGTGTCCCCGCTGAACTCCCCGACGGCCACTGAGTAACCTGGGGGGGGGGCGTCAGTGGGGCACTGGGGACACCCTGCCCCATAGCCCCACAGCCCCTATAGCCCCAGAGCCCCCCATAGCCCCATCGCCCCCCATAGCCCCCATAGCCCCATGGCACCCATAGCCCCCATAGCCCCATAACCCCATAGCCCCCATAGCCACCATAACCCCCATAGCCCCCATAGCCCCATAACCCCCATAGCCCCCATAGCCCCATGGCACCCATAGCCCCCATAGCCCCCCATAGCCCCCATAGCCCCATGGCCCCCATAGCCCCATGGCACCCATAGCCCCCATAGCCCCATAGCCCCCCATAGCCCCCATCGCCCCCCATAGCCCCCATAGCCCCATGGCCCCCATAGCCCCATGGCACCCATAGCCCCCATAGCCCCATAACCCCCATAGCCCCCATAGCCCCCATAGCCCCCATAACCCCCATAGCCCCATGTCCCCCATAGCCCCATGGCCCCCATAGCCCCCATAGCCCCATAACCCCATAGCCCCCATAGCCACCATAACCCCCATAGCCCCCATAGCCCCATAACCCCCATAGCCCCCATAGCCCCATGGCACCCATAGCCCCCATAGCCCCCATAGCCCCATGGCCCCCATAGCCCCATGGCACCCATAGCCCCCATAGCCCCCCATAGCCCCCATCGCCCCCCATAGCCCCCATAGCCCCATGGCCCCCATAGCCCCATGGCACCCATAGCCCCCATAGCCCCATAACCCCCATAGCCCCCATAGCCCCCATAGCCCCATAACCCCCATAGCCCCCATAGCCCCCATAACCCCCATAGCCCCCATAGCCCCATAACCCCCATAGCCCCCATAGCCCCCATAGCCCCCATAGCCCCATAGCCCCCATAGCCCCCATGGCACCCATAGCCCCCATAGCCCCCCATAGCCCCATAGCCCCCATAGCCCCCATAGCCCCCATAGCCCCATAGCCCCCATAGCCCCATGGCACCCATAGCCCCCCATAGCCCCTATAGCCCCCATGGCCCCATACCCCCAGAGACCCCCATAGCCCCCATAGCCCCATAGCCCCCATAGCCCCATAGCCCCCCATAGCCCCCATAGCCCCCATAGCCCCCCATAGCCCCCATAGCCCCCCATAGCCCCTATAGCCCCCATGGCCCCATAGCCTCCAGAGCCCCCCATAGCCCCATAGCCCCATAGCCCCCATAGCCCCATAGCCCCATAGCCCCCATAGCCCCCATAACCCCCATAGCCCCATAGCCCCATAGCCCCCATAGCCCCCATAACCCCCATAGCCCCCATAGCCCCTATAGCCCCCATGGCCCCATAGCCCCCAGAGCCCCCCATAGCCCCCATAGCCCCATAGCCCCCATAGCCCCATAGCCCCATAGCCCCCATAGCCCCCATAACCCCCATAGCCCCATAGCCCCATAGCCCCCATAGCCCCCATAACCCCCATAGCCCCATAGCCCCATAGCCCCCATAGCCCCCATAACCCCCATAGCCCCATAGCCCCCATAGCTCCCATAGCCCCATAGCCCCCCATAGCCCCATAGCCCCCCATAGGCCCCATAGACCCATAGCCCCCATAGCCCCCATAGCCCCATAGCCCCCATAGCCCCATAGCCCCCATAGCTCCCATAGCCCCATAGCCCCCCATAGCCCCATAGCCCCCATAGCCCCCATAGCCCCCATAGCCCCCATAGCCCCATAGCCCCCATAGCCCCCATAGCCCCATAGCCCCCATAGCCCCATAGCCCCATAGCCCCCATAGCTCCCATAGCCCCATAGCCCCCCATAGCCCCCATAGCCCCCATAGCCCCCATAGCCCCCCATAGCCCCCCATAGCCCCCATAGCCCCCATAGCCCCCACAGCCCCATAGCCCCCATAGCCCCCATAGCCCCCATAGCCCTATAGCCCCCATAGCCCCCATAGCCCCATAGCCCCCATAGCTCCCATAGCCCCATAGCCCCCCATAGCCCCCCATAGCCCCCATAGCCCCCCATAGCCCCCCATAGCCCCCATAGCCCCCATAGCCCCATAGCCCCATAGCCCCCATAGCCCCCCATAGCCCCCATAGCCCCCATAGCCCCCATAGCCCCATAGCCCCCATAGCCCCCATAGCCCCCATAGCCCCATAGCCCCCATAGCCCCCATAGCCCCCATAGCCCCCATAACCCCCATAGCCCCCCATAGCCCCCATAGCCCCATGGCACCCATAGCCCCATAGCCCCCATAGCCCCCATAGCCCCATAGCCCCCATAGCTCCCATAGCCCCATAGCCCCCCATAGCCCCCCATAGCCCCCCATAGCCCCCATAGCCCCCCATAGCCCCCCATAGCCCCCATAGCCCCCATAGCCCCATAGCCCCATAGCCCCCATAGCCCCCCATAGCCCCCATAGCCCCCATAGCCCCATAGCCCCCATAGCCCCCATAGCCCCCATAGCCCCATAGCCCCCATAGCCCCCATAGCCCCCATAGCCCCCATAACCCCCATAGCCCCCATAGCCCCCATAGCCCCATTGCCCCCATAGCCCCATAGCCCCCATAGCCCCCATAGCCCCATAGCCCCCATAGCCCCATGGCACCCATAGCCCCATAGCCCCCATAGCCCCCATAGCCCCATAGCCCCCATAGCCCCATGGCACCCATAGCTCCATAGCCCCCATAGCCCCATGGCACCCATGTAGCTGTCGTCGTGGCTGGGCGCCGCCTGCCGGGTCTGGAGCTGCCCCAGCACCTCCTGGATGAGGTACCCGGGGTAGGAGGAGCCCGAGATCTGCTCCTGGGTGGCCGAAATCACCTGCCCTGGGGAGGGACCTCAGCAGCGGGGGGGCAGGGATGGGGGCAGGGATGGGGGCAGGGATGGGGCAGGGATGGGGGCAGGGATGGGGCAGGGATGGGGCAGGGATGGGGGCAGGGATGGGGCAGGGATGGGGGCAGGGATGGGGGCAGGGATGGGGGCAGGGATGGGGGCAGGGATGGGGGAGGGATGGGGCTGGGATGGAGGCAGGGATGGGGCAGGGATGGGGCAGGGATGGGGGCAGGGATGGGGGCAGGGATGGGGGCAGGGATGGGGCAGGGATGGGGGCAGGGATGGGGGCAGGGATGGGGGAGGGATGGGGCTGGGATGGGGGCAGGGATGGGGCAGGGATGGGGCAGGGATGGGGGCAGGGATGGGGCAGGGATGGGGGCAGGGATGGGGGCAGGGATGGGGGAGGGATGGGGGAGGGATGGGGCAGGGATGGGGCAGGGATGGGGGCAGGGATGGGGGCAGGGATGGGGGAGGGATGGGGGAGGGATGGGGCAGGGATGGGGCAGGGATGGGGCAGGGATGGGGCAGGGATGGGGGCAGGGATGGGGCAGGGATGGGGCAGGGATGGGGGCAGGGATGGGGCAGGGATGGGGGCAGGGATGGGGCAGGGATGGGGGCAGGGATGGGGCAGGGATGGGGCAGGGATGGGGCAGGGATGGGGGAGGGATGGGGCAGGGATGGGGCAGGGATGGGGCAGGGATGGGGCAGGGATGGGGGCAGGGATGGGGCAGGGATGGGGCAGGGATGGGGGCAGGGATGGGGCAGGGATGGGGGCAGGGATGGGGGCAGGATGGGGCAGGGATGGGGCAGGGATGGGGGCAGGGATGGGGCAGGGATGGGGGCAGGGATGGGGGCAGGGATGGGGGCAGGGATGGGGGCAGGGATGGGGCAGGGATGGGGGCAGGGATGGGGGCAGGGATGGGGGCAGGGATGGGGCAGGGATGGGGGCAGGGATGGGGCAGGGATGGGGGCAGGGATGGGGGCAGGGATGGGGGCAGGGATGGGGCAGGGATGGGGGCAGGGATGGGGCAGGGATGGGGGCAGGGATGGGGGCAGGGATGGGGCAGGGATGGGGGCAGGGATGGGGCAGGGATGGGGGCAGGGATGGGGCAGGGATGGGGCAGGGATGGGGCAGGGATGGGGGCAGGGATGGGGGCAGGGATGGGGCAGGGATGGGGGCAGGGATGGGGGCAGGGATGGGGGCAGGGATGGGGCAGGGATGGGGGCAGGGATGGGGCAGGGATGGGGGCAGGGATGGGGCAGGGATGGGGGCAGGGATGGGGGCAGGGATGGGGGCAGGGATGGGGCAGGGATGGGGCAGGGATGGGGGCAGGGATGGGGCAGGGATGGGGCAGGGATGGGGCAGGGATGGGGGCAGGGATGGGGCAGGGATGGGGCAGGGATGGGGCAGGGATGGGGGCAGGGATGGGGGCAGGGATGGGGCAGGGATGGGGCAGGGATGGGGGCAGGGATGGGGCAGGGATGGGGGCAGGGATGGGGCAGGGATGGGGGCAGGGATGGGGCAGGGATGGGGGCAGGGATGGGGCAGGGATGGGGCAGGGATGGGGGCAGGGATGGGGCAGGGATGGGGGCAGGGATGGGGCAGGGATGGGGGCAGGGATGGGGGCAGGGATGGGGCAGGGATGGGGCAGGGATGGGGCAGGGATGGGGCAGGGATGGGGGCAGGGATGGGGCAGGGATGGGGGCAGGGATGGGGCAGGGATGGGGGCAGGGATGGGGGCAGGGATGGGGGCAGGGATGGGGGCAGGGATGGGGCAGGGATGGGGGCAGGGATGGGGCAGGGATGGGGGCAGGGATGGGGCAGGGATGGGGGCAGGGATGGGGGCAGGGATGGGGGCAGGGATGGGGCAGGGATGGGGGCAGGGATGGGGCAGGCGCAGGCAGGGGCTGGGTCTCACCTTGCCAGAAGTAGCTGCCGGGCCCCCCCAGCAGCACCCGTCCGGTCTGCAGGGACATGGGGGGGGGGGGGGGGCCTCAGCCTCGGGGCGTCCCCGGACCCACTCTTACCCCATGCACCCCCCATGGACCCCCCATTGACCCCCCCATTGACCCCCCATTGACCCCCCATTGACCCCCCATTGACCCCCCCATTGCCCCCCATTGACCCCCCATTGACCCCCCCATTGACCCCCATTGACCCCCCCATTGACCCCCCCATTGACCCCCCCATTGCCCCCCATTGACCCCCCCATTGCCCCCCATTGACCCCCCCCATTGACCCCCCCATTGCCCCCCATTGCCTCCCCCCATTGACCCCCCATTGCCCCCCCATTGACCCCCCCCATTGCCCCCCATTGCCTCCCCATGGACCCCCCCATTGACCCCCCATTGCCCCCCCATTGACCCCCCCATTGCCTCCCCATTGACCCCCCCATTGACCCCCCCATTGCCCCCCATTGCCTCCCCATTACCCCCCCATTGCCCCCCATTACCCCCCCATTGCCCCCCCATTGCCTCCCCATTGACCCCCCCATTGCCCTTCCATTGCCCTCCATTGCCCCCCCGTTAAACCCCCATTGCCCCCCCATTGCCTCCCCATTGCCCCCCCATTGCCCCCCCATTGACCCCCCATTGCCCCCCGTTACCCCCCCATTGCCCCCATTGACCCCCCCTTTGCCTCCCCATTGCCTCCCCATTGACCCCCATTGACCCCCCTTTGCCTCCCCATTGCTCCCCATTGACCCCCCTTTGCCTCCCCATTGCCCCCATTGCCCCCCCATTGACCCCCCATTGCCCCCCCGTTACCCCCCCATTGCCCCCATTGACCCCGCTTTGCCTCCCCATTGCCTCCCCATTGCCCCCCATTGACCCCCCTTTGCCTCCCCATTGCCTCCCCATTGCCCCCCATTGCCCCACCTGGGTGAACTCAGCGCTGAAGCCCCCCTGGCAATAGCCCTGCCCGGCCGCTGAGTTCAGGTCTATGGGGAGAGAGGGGGCAGTGGGGGGGGTGCCGGGGGTCCCATGGGTGCTGGGGGGGGTCCTAAGGGGGTCACCCTATGGGTGCTGGGCATGGGGGGGTGATGCAGGGGGATGAGAGGGGCTATGGGGGGTTATGGGCCCTATGGGATGTATGGGCTCTATGGGGCTCTATGGGCTCTATGGGGCTCTATGGGGCTCTATGGGGCTCTATGGGGCTCTATGGGCTCTATGGGGCTCTATGGGGCTCTATGGGCTCTATGGGGCTCTATGGGGCTCTATGGGGCTCTATGGGGTTCAATGGGGCTCTATGGGCTCTATGGGCTCTATGGGGCTCTATGGGGCTCTATGGGCTCTATGGGGCTCTATGGGGCTCTATGGGGCTCTATGGGGCTCTATGGGCTCTATGGGGTTCTATGGGGCTCTATGGGCTCTATGGAGCTCTATGGGGCTCTATGGGCTCTATGGGGCTCTATGGGCTCTATGGTCTCTATGGGGCTCTATGGGGCTCTATGGGGCTCTATGGGCTCTATGGGGTTCTATGGGGCTCTATGGGGCTCTATGGGCTCTATGGAGCTCTATGGGGCTCTATGGGGCTCTATGGGCTCTATGGGCTCTATGGGGCTCTATGGGGCTCTATGGGCTCTATGGGGCTCTATGGGGCTCTATGGGCTCTATGGAGCTCTATGGGGCTCTATGGGGCTCTATGGGCTCTATGGGCTCTATGGGGCTCTATGGTCTCTATGGGGCTCTATGGGCTCTATGGCTCTATGGGCTCTATGGGGCTCTATGGGCTCTATGGGCTCTATGGGCTCTATGGGGCTCTATGGGCTCTATGGGCTCTATGGGCTCTATGGGCTCTATCTATGGGCTCTATGGGCTCATGGGCTCTATGGGCTCTATGGGGCTCTATGGGCTCTATGGGGCCCACCTGAGCGGCAGGGCGCGTACTCCACGAACTTGGAGAAGTTGCCCATGGACAGGAAGCAGGAGCCCACGGGCTCCCGGCCCCCCCCCTCCTCCTTGGGGGGGCTCCAGCTGTACAGGGGGGCGCAGGCCTGGGGGGGCACAGGGGGTCTGCACCCCGAGAGAGGCCTGCGCCCCACATGGACCCCCCTGCCCCATAGCCCCTGCAGCCCCCAATGCCCCCCCTGCCCCATAGCCCCTACAGCCCCCAATGCCCCCCCTGCTCCATAGCCCCTATAGCCCCCAATGCCCCCCCTGCCCCATGGCCCTCTACAGCCCCCAATGCCCCCCCTGCCCCATAGCCCTCTACAGCCCTCAATGCCCCCCCTGCCCCATAGCCCCTATAGCCCCCTCTGCCCCCTCTGCCCCATAGCCCTTATAGCCCCCAATGCCCCCCCTGCCCCATAGCCCCATAGCCCCCCCCAATGCCCCCCCTGCCCCATAGCCCCATAGCCCCCCCACAGCCCCCATAGCCCCCCACAGCCCCATAGCTCCCCCACAGCCCCATAGCCCCCCACAGCCCCATAGCTCCCCACAGCCCCATAGCTCCCCACAGCCCCCATAGCTCCCCACAGCCCCCATAGCCCCCCACAGCCCCATAGCCCCCCACAGCCCCATAGCTCCCCACAACCCCATAGCTCCCCACAGCCCCATAGCTCCCCACAGCCCCCATAGCTCCCCACAGCCCCCATAGCCCCCCACAGCCCCATAGCTCCCCCACAGCCCCATAGCTCCCCACAGCCCCCATAGCTCCCCACAGCCCCCATAGCCCCCCACAGCCCCCATAGCTCCCCACAGCCCCCATAGCTCCCCACAGCCCCATAGCCCCCCACAGCCCCATAGCTCCCCACAGCCCCCATAGCCCCCCACAGCCCCCATAGCTCCCCACAGCCCCCATAGCCCCCCACAGCCCCCATAGCTCCCCCACAGCCCCATAGCTCCCCACAGCCCCCATAGCTCCCCACAGCCCCCATAGCTCCCCGCAGCCCCCATAGCCCCCCACAGCCCCATAGCTCCCCACAGCCCCATAGCCCCCCACAGCCCCCATAGCTCCCCACAGCCCCATAGCCCCCCACAGCCCCATAGCCCCCCACAGCCCCATAGCTCCCCACAGCCCCATAGCCCCCCACAGCCCCCATAGCTCCCCACAGCCCCCATAGCCCCCCACAGCCCCATAGCTCCCCACAGCCCCCATAGCTCCCCACAGCCCCATAGCTCCCCACAGCCCCCATAGCTCCCCACAGCCCCATAGCCCCCCACAGCCCCATAGCTCCCCATAGCCCCCATAGCTCCCCACAGCCCCATAGCCCCCCACAGCCCCATAGCTCCCCATAGCCCCCATAGCTCCCCACAGCCCCATAGCTCCCCACAGCCCCCATAGCTCCCCACAGCCCCCATAGCCCCCCACAGCCCCATAGCCCCCCATAGCCCCCATAGCCCCCCACAGCCCCATAGCTCCCCACAGCCCCATAGCTCCCCACAGCCCCATAGCCCCCCACAGCCCCATAGCCCCCCACAGCCCCCATAGCTCCCCACAGCCCCCATAGCT
Organism: Psittacula echo; assembly: GCF_963264785.1. NCBI lineage: Eukaryota > Metazoa > Chordata > Aves > Psittaciformes > Psittacidae > Psittacula > Psittacula echo. Next base: position 45,088 of record NW_027664169.1, read on the forward strand.
CCCCACAGCCCCCATAGCTCCCCACAGCCCCCATAGCCCCCCACAGCCCCATAGCCCCCCATAGCCCCCATAGCCCCCCACAGCCCCATAGCTCCCCACAGCCCCATAGCTCCCCACAGCCCCATAGCCCCCCACAGCCCCATAGCCCCCCACAGCCCCCATAGCTCCCCACAGCCCCCATAGCCCCCCACAGCCCCCATAGCTCCCCACAGCCCCATAGCTCCCCACAGCCCCACAGCGCCCCCAGCGGCCGCACCAGGATGGAGCCGTTGTGCGCCCGCACGGTGGCCCCGAACCACTGCAGGGACCTGAACTCCAGCGGCTCGGGGCTCTCGCTGCTGTTGCCCCCCAGGTCCTGGGTGCGGGTCCCTGGGGGGGGGGGGGGGGGGGGTGAGGGGGAGGCGGAGCCCGCAGCACCCAAGGGACCCCCCCTCCCCCCCCCCCGGCACCCGCTGCCCCCCCCCCCCCCCCCCCCCCCCCGCGTTTATCATTAACCACGGCCCGGCCGCTGCCAAGGCCATGGGGGGGCGGGGGCATGGGGGGTGATGGGGACCATTGGGGGTGATGGGGACCATGGGGGGTGATGGGGGACCATTGGGGGTGATGGGGACCATTGGGGGTGATGGGGGCCATGGGGGTTTAATGGGGACCATGGGGGGTAATGGGGGCCATGGGGGTAATGGGGGCCATGGGGGGTAATGGCGGGGCCATGGGGGTAATGGGGGCCATTGGGGGTAATGGGGACCATGGGGAGTAATGGGGACCATGGGGGGTGATGGGGGGCCATGGGGGTAATGGGGGCCATGGGGGTAATGGGGGGCCATGGGGGGTAATGGGGGCCATGGGGGTAATGGGGACCATGGGGGTTAATGGGGACCATGGGGGAAATGGGGGCCATGGGGGGTAATGGGGACCCATGGGGGTAATGGGGGCCATGGGGGTAATGGGGGCCATTGGGGGTGATGGGGACCATTGGGGGTGATGGGGGCCATGGGGGTTAATGGGGACCATGGGGGTGATGGGGACCATTGGGGGTAATGGGGGCCATTGGGGGTGATGGGGGCCATGGGGGTAATGGGGGCCATGGGGGTAATGGGGGCCATGGGGGTGATGGGGACCATGGGGGGTAATGGGGGCCATTGGGGTTAATGGGGGCCATGGGGGGTAATGGGGACCATTGGGGGTGATGGGGGCCATGGGGGTAATGGGGGCCATGGGGGTAATGGGGGCCATGGGGGTAATGGGGACCATGGGGGTTAATGGGGACCATGGGGGTAATGGGGGCCATGGGGGTAATGGGGGCCATGGGGGGTGATGGGGACCATTGGGGGTAATGGGGGCCATGGGGGGTGATGGGGGCCATGGGGGGGTGATGGGGACCATGGGGGGTGATGGGGACCATTGGGGGTAATGGGGGCCATGGGGGTAATGGGGACCATGGGGGTTAATGGGGACCATGGGGGTAATGGGGGCCATGGGGGTAATGGGGGCCATGGGGGGTGATGGGGACCATGGGGGTAATGGGGGCCATGGGGGTAATGGGGGCCATGGGGGTGATGGGGGCCATGGGGGGTGATGGCACCCATTGGGTGCTATTGGGGCCCATTGGCATTAATGGGGACCACGGGTGGGGCCATGTCCCTGTCCCCAGCCTCCACCTTTGGGGTCCCCCCCATCCCCACTCCCAGGGGGTCCCCGTGTCCCCATCCCTGTCCCCATCCCTGTCCCCCCCGTTCCCATGCCCGGGGGTCCTCCCCGTCCCCCGCGCCCCCCCGTTACCGATGTGCTCGAAGTCAATGGGGGTGCAGCCGTGCCGGGGGGGCCAGGGGCAGTGGTAAACGGCCCCCCCCCTGGGTGACGTTGGCCTGGCTCGTGTTGGCCTTGGGGGCGCCCACCAGGATGCTCACACTGGGGATGGGGGGGGGGGGGGGGGGCCAGGGCCGGGCCCCCCCCGGGGCAGCTCCGGTTACCGGAAACGCCGCGGGCAGCGGGGCCCCGGGACCCCCCGTGGGGGGCGGCGCCGGGGGGGGGGGGGAGCGGCGGAGCCGGGAGCGGGGCTGAGCCCGCACCGGGACCCCGCGGCCCGAGCCCGGCTCCCGTTATCCCGGAGCCGGTTCCCCGATTCCCCCATTCCCGGTTCCCGATTCCCCCATTCCCGGTTCCCGGTTCCCGATTCCCCCATTCCCGGTTCCCGATTCCCCCATTCCCGGTTCCCGATTCCCCCATTCCTGGTTCCCGGTTCCCGATTCCCCCCATTCCCGGTTCCTGACTCCCGGTTTCCGATTCCCCCCACTCCCAGTTTCCGTTACCCCCGGTCCCGATGCCCAGTTCCTGATTCCCGCATTCCCGGTTTCCGATTCCCCCACTCCCGATTCCCGGTTCCCGATTCCCGGTTTCCGATTCCCCCACTCCCGGTTCCCCGGTTCCTGACTCCCGGTTTCCGTTGCCTCCATTCCCGATGCCCGGTTCCCGATTCCCGCTTTCCCTTCCCGCTTTCCTTTACCCCCGCTCCCCGGTCCCGTTCCCCCTCATCCCGGGTCCCCGTTTCCGTTACCCCGTCTCGCTCCCCGGGCCCGCCCCGTTCCCGTTTCCCCCCGTCCCGTTCCCGTTTCCCCCGTCCCGTTCCCGTTTCCCCCGCCCCGTTCCCGTTGTTTCCCGGTACCTGCGGGGCTCGGGCAGGTAAAAATCCAGCGCGAAGCCGAAAAGGGACCCGGGGGCCCCGCGGAGCGCTTCGGGCCGCGACGCTTCCAGGTTGAAGGCAGCGACCGGTAAGAGCGGCCCCAGCAGCACCGGGAACAGCGGGAGCGCGGCGGCCGCGGCCCGGTTCATGGCGGAGCGGGGCCGGGCTCGGGCTGCTCCCGCTCCCGAGTCCCCTCGCAAAGTGCCCGGGGGGGCCCGGCCCGCCCCGCCCCGCCCCCGCCGTGACCTCACCAGGAGGAGCCAGAGCCCCGCGGGCACCGGGACCGGCACCGGGACCCCCCCCCCCCCCCCCCAACCCCTGCAACCGGACACGGAGGGGCCCGAGGGACCGGGGCAACGGGAGGGGGGCACCCGGGGGTACCGGGGACGGGGACACCGGGATGGGGGCAATGGGACACGCAGGGACAACGGGACCGGGGTCACCGGGACAGCGGGATGGGGGGCACCCGGATACCCCGGGGGGTCCCGGGATACCGGGGACGGGGACACCCGCGGGACAGCGGATGCTGGGGACCAGATCCACCGGACCACCGGGAACAAGGACAGCCGGGACCGGGATGTGCGAGGGGGATCCGGGGACCGGGGACCGGGACACTTAAGGGGGACACTGGGAAGGGCTGGGACAGCAGGAACGGGAACACCGGGACACAGCGGGGCAATGGGGAACCCCGGGAATACCGGGAATACCGGGCAAGGAACGGGGGGGAGCGGCAGGGATGGGATGGGACGGGATGGGGGGGGGGGGGGGGTGCGAAACGGGACACGGAGGGGCCGGATCCGGCTCCCGCTTCCTGGAAGGAAACAGCGGAAACGGGGCTGGAGCCGGAGCTGATCCCGGAGGGGGGTCCCGGGGGGGTCCCCTTGGGGGGGGGGGCGCAAACGGCCCCGGGGCCCCCCCATGGGCTCCCTGCGCCCGCTGGGGCCGCGGACAATGGGGACAATGGGGACGGTTCCGGCCGGGGGGGGGAGCAAGGTCCCGGCGCCGGAGCTCTTCCTGTCCACCCCCCCGGCACCACGCTTGTCCTGGCCCAGTCCCCTTGCTCGGCTCATCCCCATATCCCATATCCCATATCCCATATCCCATATCCCATATCCCCATATCCCATATCCCATACCCCATATCCCATATCCCATATCCCCATATCCCATATCCCATACCCCATATCCCCATATCCCATATCCCCATACCCCATATCCCATATCCCCATATCCCATATCCCCATATTCATATCCCATATCCCATATCCCATATCCCCATATCCCATATCCCATATCCATATCCCATGTGCCATATCCCATATCCCATATCCCATATCCATATCCCATGTGCCATATCCCATATCCCCATATCCCATACCCCATATCCCATATCCCATATCCCATATCCATATCCCATATCCATATCCCATGTGCCATATCCCATATCCCCATATCCCATACCCCATATCCATATCCCATATCCCATACCCCATATCCCATATCCATATCCATATCCCA
>NW_027664169.1:49484-89484 GCF_963264785.1 Psittacula echo
ATTGACCCCCCATTGCCCCCCCGTTACCCCCCCCATTGCCCCCATTGACCCCCCTTTGCCTCCCCATTGCCTCCCCATTGCCCCCCATTGACCCCCCTTTGCCTCCCCATTGCCCCCCCATTGCCTCCCCATTGCCCCCCATTGACCCCCCCTTTGCCTCCCCATTGCCCCCCCATTGCCTCCCCATTGCCCCCCATTGACCCCCCCTTTGCCTCCCCATTGCCCCCCATTGCCTCCCCATTGCCCCCCATTGACCCCCCTTTGCCTCCCCATTGCCCCCCCATTGCCTCCCCATTGCCCCCATTGACCCCCCTTTGCCTCCCCATTGCCCCCCCATTGCCTCCCCATTGCCCCCATTGACCCCCCTTTGCCTCCCCATTGCCCCCCCATTGCCCCCCCATTACCCCCCCATTGCCCCCATTGACCCCCCTTTGCCTCCCCATTGCCCCCCATTGCCCCACCTGGGTGAACTCAGCGCTGAAGCCCCCCTGGCAATAGCCCTGCCCGGCCGCTGAGTTCAGGTCTATGGGGAGAGAGGGGGCAGTGGGGGGGGTGCCGGGGGTCCCATGGGTGCTGGGGGGGGTCCTAAGGGGGTCACCCTATGGGTGCTGGGCATGGGGGGGGTGATGTAGGGGGATGAGAGGGGCTATGGGGGGTTATGGGCCCTATGGGATGTATGGGCTCTATGGGGCTCTATGGGGCTCTATGGGGCTCTATGGGCTCTATGGGGCTCTATGGGGCTCTATGGGCTCTATGGGGCTCTATGGGGCTCTATGGGGTTCTATGGGGCTCTATGGGCTCTATGGGGTTCTATGGGGCTCTATGGGCTCTATGGGCTCTATGGGTTCTATGGGGCTCTATGGGCTCTATGGGCTCTATGGGCTCTATGGGGCTCTATGGGGCTCTATGGGCTCTATGGGCTCTATGGGGCTCTATGGGGCTCTATGGGCTCTATGGGGCTCTATGGGGCTCTATGGGGCTCTATGGGGCTCTATGGGCTCTATGGGCTCTATGGGGCTCTATGGGCTCTATGGGGCTCTATGGGGCTCTATGGGCTCTATGGGCTCTATGGGCTCTATGGGGCTCTATGGGGCTCTATGGGGTTCTATGGGGCTCTATGGGCTCTATGGGGCTCTATGGGGCTCTATGGGCTCTATGGGGCTCTATGGGCTCTATGGGCTCTATGGGCTCTATGGGGCTCTATGGGGCTCTATGGGCTCTATGGGGCTCTATGGGGCTCTATGGGGCTCTATGGGCTCTATGGGCTCTATGGGCTCTATGGGCTCTATGGGGCTCTATGGGGCTCTATGGGCTCTATGGGCTCTATGGGGCTCTATGGGCTCTATGGGGCTCTATGGGCTCTATGGGGCTCTATGGGCTCTATGGGCTCTATGGGCTCTATGGGGCTCTATGGGGCTCTATGGGCTCTATGGGGCTCTATGGGCTCTATGGCTCTATGGGGCTCTATGGGCTCTATGGGGCTCTATGGGCTCTATGGGGCCCACCTGAGCGGCAGGGCGCGTACTCCACGAACTTGGAGAAGTTGCCCATGGACAGGAAGCAGGAGCCCACGGGCTCCCGGCCCCCCCCCTCCTCCTTGGGGGGGCTCCAGCTGTACAGGGGGGCGCAGGCCTGGGGGGGCACAGGGGGTCTGCACCCCGAGAGAGGCCTGCGCCCCACATGGACCCCCCCGCCCCATAGCCCCTATAGCCCTCAATGCCCCCCTGCCCCATAGCCCCTATAGCCCTCAATGCCCCCCTGCTCCATAGCCCCTATAGCCCCCAATGCCCCCCCTGCCCCATGGCCCTCTACAGCCCCCAATGCCCCCCCTGCTCCATAGCCCCCTACAGCCCCCAATGCCCCCCCTGCCCCATAGCCCCTATAGCCCCCAATGCCCCCCCTGCCCCATAGCCCCTATAGCCCTCAGTGCCCCCCCTGCCCCATAGCCCCTATAGCCCCCTCTGCCCCCTCTGCCCCATAGCCCTTATAGCCCCCAATGCCCCCCTGCCCCATAGCCCCATAGGCCCCCCACAGCCCCCATAGCCCCCCACAGCCCCATAGCTCCCCACAGCCCCATAGCCCCCCACAGCCCCATAGCTCCCCACAGCCCCATAGCCCTTATAGCCCCCATAGCCCCCCACAGCCCCCATAGCCCCCCACAGCCCCCATAGCTCCCCACAGCCCCATAGCCCCCCACAGCCCCATAGCTCCCCACAGCCCCCATAGCCCCCCACAGCCCCCATAGCTCCCCACAGCCCCCATAGCCCCCCACAGCCCCATAGCTCCCCACAGCCCCCATAGCCCCCCACAGCCCCCATAGCCCCCCACAGCCCCCATAGCCCCCCACAGCCCCCATAGCTCCCCACAGCCCCATAGCTCCCCACAGCCCCCATAGCTCCCCACAGCCCCCATAGCCCCCCACAGCCCCCATAGCTCCCCACAGCCCCATAGCCCCCCACAGCCCCCATAGCTCCCCACAGCCCCATAGCTCCCCACAGCCCCCATAGCCCCCCACAGCCCCATAGCTCCCCACAGCCCCCATAGCCCCCCACAGCCCCCATAGCTCCCCACAGCCCCATAGCTCCCCACAGCCCCCATAGCTCCCCACAGCCCCATAGCTCCCCACAGCCCCATAGCCCCCACAGCCCCCATAGCTCCCCACAGCCCCCATAGCCCCCCACAGCCCCATAGCTCCCCGCAGCCCCATAGCCCCCCACAGCCCCATAGCTCCCCACAGCCCCCATAGCTCCCCACAGCCCCATAGCCCCCCACAGCCCCCATAGCCCCCCACAGCCCCATAGCCCCCCACAGCCCCCATAGCTCCCCACAGCCCCACAGCCCCCATAGCTCCCCACAGCCCCATAGCTCCCCACAGCCCCATAGCCCCCCACAGCCCCCATAGCCCCCCACAGCCCCATAGCCCCCCACAGCCCCCATAGCCCCCCACAGCCCCATAGCCCCCCACAGCCCATAGCTCCCCACAGCCCCCATAGCTCCCCACAGCCCCATAGCTCCCCACAGCCCCCATAGCCCCCCACAGCCCCATAGCCCCCCACAGCCCCCATAGCTCCCCACAGCCCCCATAGCCCCCCACAGCCCCATAGCTCCCCACAGCCCCATAGCTCCCCGCAGCCCCATAGCTCCCCACAGCCCCCATAGCTCCCCACAGCCCCATAGCTCCCCACAGCCCCATAGCCCCCCACAGCCCCATAGCCCCCCACAGCCCCCATAGCTCCCCACAGCCCCATAGCCCCCACAGCCCCATAGCCCCCCACAGCCCCCATAGCTCCCCACAGCCCCATAGCCCCCCACAGCCCCATAGCTCCCCACAGCCCCCATAGCTCCCCACAGCCCCATAGCCCCCACAGCCCCCATAGCCCCCCACAGCCCCATAGCCCCCCACAGCCCCCATAGCTCCCCACAGCCCCCATAGCCCCCCACAGCCCCATAGCCCCCCACAGCCCCCATAGCCCCCCACAGCCCCCATAGCTCCCCACAGCCCCTATAGCTCCCCACAGCCCCATAGCCCCCCACAGCCCCCATAGCTCCCCACAGCCCCATAGCCCCCCACAGCCCCATAGCCCCCCACAGCCCCCATAGCTCCCCACAGCCCCATAGCTCCCCACAGCCCCCATAGCCCCCCACAGCCCCATAGCCCCCCACAGCCCCCATAGCTCCCCACAGCCCCACAGCCCCCATAGCTCCCCACAGCCCCATAGCTCCCCACAGCCCCATAGCCCCCCACAGCCCCCATAGCCCCCCACAGCCCCATAGCCCCCCACAGCCCCCATAGCCCCCCACAGCCCCATAGCCCCCCACAGCCCCATAGCTCCCCACAGCCCCATAGCTCCCCACAGCCCCCATAGCCCCCACAGCCCCATAGCCCCCCACAGCCCCCATAGCCCCCCACAGCCCCCATAGCCCCCCACAGCCCCCATAGCTCCCCACAGCCCCATAGCTCCCCACAGCCCCCATAGCTCCCCACAGCCCCCATAGCCCCCCACAGCCCCCATAGCCCCCCACAGCCCCATAGCTCCCCACAGCCCCCAATGCCCCCCACAGCCCCCATAGCTCCCCACAGCACCCATAGCTCCCCACAGCCCCATAGCCCCCCACAGCCCCATAGCTCCCCACAGCCCCCATAGCCCCCCACAGCCCCCATAGCTCCCCACAGCCCCCATAGCCCCCCACAGCCCCCATAGCTCCCCACAGCCCCATAGCTCCCCACAGCCCCCATAGCTCCCCACAGCCCCCATAGCTCCCCGCAGCCCCCATAGCCCCCCACAGCCCCATAGCTCCCCACAGCCCCATAGCCCCCCACAGCCCCCATAGCTCCCCACAGCCCCATAGCCCCCCACAGCCCCATAGCCCCCCACAGCCCCATAGCCCCCCACAGCCCCATAGCCCCCCACAGCCCCATAGCTCCCCACAGCCCCCATAGCCCCCACAGCCCCATAGCTCCCCACAGCCCCATAGCCCCCCACAGCCCCATAGCCCCCCACAGCCCCCATAGCCCCCCACAGCCCCATAGCTCCCCACAGCCCCATAGCCCCCCACAGCCCCATAGCTCCCCACAGCCCCCATAGCTCCCCACAGCCCCCATAGCTCCCCACAGCCCCCATAGCTCCCCACAGCCCCCTAGCCCCCCACAGCCCCATAGCTCCCCACAGCCCCCATAGCTCCCCACAGCCCCATAGCCCCCCACAGCCCCCATAGCTCCCCACAGCCCCCATAGCTCCCACAGCCCCATAGCCCCCCACAGCCCCATAGCTCCCCATAGCCCCCATAGCTCCCCACAGCCCCATAGCTCCCCACAGCCCCCATAGCTCCCCACAGCCCCCATAGCCCCCCACAGCCCCCATAGCTCCCCACAGCCCCCATAGCTCCCCACAGCCCCCATAGCCCCCCACAGCCCCATAGCCCCCCATAGCCCCCATAGCCCCCCACAGCCCCATAGCCCCCCACAGCCCCATAGCTCCCCACAGCCCCCATAGCTCCCCACAGCCCCATAGCCCCCCACAGCCCCATAGCTCCCCACAGCCCCCATAGCCCCCCACAGCCCCATAGCTCCCCACAGCCCCCATAGCTCCCCACAGCCCCATAGCTCCCCACAGCCCCCATAGCTCCCCACAGCCCCATAGCCCCCCACAGCCCCCATAGCTCCCCACAGCCCCCATAGCTCCCCACAGCCCCCATAGCTCCCCACAGCCCCATAGCCCCCACAGCCCCCATAGCCCCCCACAGCCCCCATAGCCCCCCACAGCCCCCATAGCCCCCCACAGCCCCATAGCTCCCCACAGCCCCCATAGCCCCCCACAGCCCCATAGCTCCCCACAGCCCCCATAGCCCCCCACAGCCCCATAGCTCCCCACAGCCCCCATAGCCCCCCACAGCCCCCATAGCTCCCCACAGCCCCATAGCTCCCCACAGGCCCCCATAGCCCCCACAGCCCCATAGCTCCCCACAGCCCCCATAGCCCCCACAGCCCCCATAGCTCCCCACAGCCCCATAGCTCCCCACAGCCCCCATAGCCCCCCACAGCCCCATAGCTCCCCACAGCCCCCATAGCTCCCCACAGCCCCATAGCCCCCCACAGCCCCATAGCTCCCCACAGCCCCCATAGCTCCCCGCAGCCCCCATAGCTCCCCACAGCCCCATAGCTCCCCACAACCCCATAGCTCCCCACAGCCCCATAGCTCCCCACAGCCCCCATAGCTCCCCACAGCCCCCATAGCTCCCCACAGCCCCATAGCCCCCCACAGCCCCATAGCTCCCCACAGCCCCCATAGCTCCCCACAGCCCCATAGCTCCCCACAGCCCCCATAGCTCCCCACAGCCCCATAGCCCCCCACAGCCCCCATAGCTCCCCACAGCCCCCATAGCTCCCCACAGCCCCATAGCTCCCCACAGCCCCCATAGCTCCCCACAGCCCCATAGCTCCCCACAGCCCCCATAGCTCCCCACAGCCCCCATAGCCCCCCACAGCCCCCATAGCTCCCCACAGCCCCATAGCTCCCCACAGCCCCCATAGCTCCCCGCAGCCCCCATAGCTCCCCACAGCCCCATAGCTCCCCACAACCCCATAGCTCCCCACAGCCCCATAGCTCCCCACAGCCCCCATAGCTCCCCACAGCCCCCATAGCTCCCCACAGCCCCATAGCCCCCCACAGCCCCCATAGCCCCCCACAGCCCCCATAGCTCCCCACAGCCCCACAGCGCCCCCAGCGGCCGCACCAGGATGGAGCCGTTGTGCGCCCGCACGGTGGCCCCGAACCACTGCAGGGACCTGAACTCCAGCGGCTCGGGGCTCTCGCTGCTGTTGCCCCCCAGGTCCTGGGTGCGGGTCCCTGGGGGGGGGGGGGGGGGGGTGAGGGGGAGGCGGAGCCCGCAGCACCCAAGGGACCCCCCCTCCCCCCCCCCCGGCACCCGCTGTCCGTCCCCCCCCCCCCCCCCGCGTTTATCATTAACCACGGCCCGGTCGCTGCCAAGGCCATGGGGGGGGGGGGGGCATGGGGGGTGATGGGGGCCATTGGGGGTAATGGGGGCCATGGGGGGTAATGGGGGCCATTGGGGTGATGGGGGCCATGGGGGGTAATGGGGACCATGGGGGGTGATGGGGGCCATGGGGGTAATGGGGACCATTGGGGGTAATGGGGGCCATGGGGGGTAATGGGGGCCATGGGGGTGATGGGGACCATGGGGGTAATGGGGGCCATGGGGGGTGATGGGGACCATTGGGGGTAATGGGGGCCATGGGGGTAATGGGGACCATGGGGGGTGATGGGGGCCATGGGGGTAATGGGGGCCATGGGGGTAATGGGGACCATTGGGGGTAATGGGGACCATGGGGGTAATGGGGACCATTGGGGGTAATGGGGACCATGGGGGTAATGGGGGCCATGGGGGGTGATGGGGACCATGGGGGTAATGGGGGCCATGGGGGGTGATGGGGACCATGGGGGGTGATGGGGGCCATGGGGGGTGATGGGGGCCATGGGGGGTGATGGGGACCATGGGGGGTAATGGGGGCCATGGGGGGTGATGGGACCATGGGGGGTGATGGGGGCCATGGGGGTAATGGGGGCCATGGGGGTGATGGGGGCCATGGGGGGTAATGGGGGCCATGGGGGTGATGGGGACCATGGGGGGTAATGGGGGCCATGGGGGTGATGGGGACCATGGGGGTAATGGGGACCATGGGGGGTAATGGGGACCATGGGGGTAATGGGGGCCATGGGGGGTGATGGGGACCATGGGGGGTGATGGGGACCATGGGGGTAATGGGGGCCATGGGGGGTAATGGGGACCATGGGGGGTAATGGGGGCCATGGGGGGTGATGGGGGCCATGGGGGGTGATGGGGACCATGGGGGTAATGGGGGCCATGGGGGGTAATGGGGGCCATGGGGGTAATGGGGGCCATGGGGGGTGATGGGGGCCATGGGGGTTAATGGAGACCATGGGGGTAATGGGGGCCATGGGGGGTGATGGGGACCATGGGGGGTAATGGGGGCCATGGGGGTAATGGGGGGCCATGGGGGTAATGGGGGCCATTGGGGGTAATGGGGACCCATTGGGGTAATGGGGGCCATGGGGGGTGATGGGGGCCATGGGGGTAATGGGGACCCATGGGGGTAATGGGGGCCATTGGGGGGTAATGGGGGCCATTGGGGTTAATGGGGGCCATGGGGGTAATGGGGGCCATGGGGGTAATGGGGACCATGGGGGGTAATGGGGACCATGGGGGTAATGGGGGCCATGGGGGTAATGGGGACCCATGGTGGTAATGGGGGCCATGGGGGTAATGGGGACCATGGGGGGTGATGGGGACCCATGGGGGTAATGGGGGCCATGGGGGGTAATGGGGGCCATGGGGTAATGGGGACCATGGGGGGTGATGGGGACCCATGGGGGTAATGGGGGCCATGGGGGTAATGGGGGCCATGGGGGTAATGGGGACCCATGGGGGTAATGGGGGCCATGGGGGTGATGGGGACCATGGGGGGTGATGGCACCCATTGGGTGCTATTGGGGCCCATTGGCATTAATGGGGACCACGGGTGGGGCCATGTCCCTGTCCCCAGCCTCCACCTTTGGGGTCCCCCCCATCCCCACTCCCAGGGGGTCCCCGTGTCCCCATCCCTGTCCCCATCCCTGTCCCCCCCGTTCCCATGCCCGGGGGTCCTCCCCGTCCCCCGCGCCCCCCCGTTACCGATGTGCTCGAAGTCAATGGGGGTGCAGCCGTGCCGGGGGGGCCAGGGGCAGTGGTAAACGGCCCCCCCCTGGGTGACGTTGGCCTGGCTCGTGTTGGCCTTGGGGGCGCCCACCAGGATGCTCACACTGGGGATGGGGGGGGGGGGGGGGGGCGCCAGGGCCGGGCCCCCCCCGGGGCAGCTCCGGTTACCGGAAACGCCGCGGGCAGCGGGGCCCCGGGACCCCCCGTGGGGGGCGGCGCCGGGGGGGGGGGAGCGGCGGAGCCGGGAGCGGGGCTGAGCCCGCACCGGGACCCCGCGGCCCGAGCCCGGCTCCCGTTATCCCGGAGCCGGTTCCCGATTCCCCCATTCCCGGTTCCCGATTCCCCCATTCCCGGTTCCCGGTTCCCGATTCCCCCATTCCCGGTTCCCGATTCCCCCATTCCTGGTTCCCGGTTCCCGATTCCCCCATTCCCGGTTCCTGACTCCCGGTTTCCGATTCCCCCACTCCCAGTTTCCGTTACCCCCGGTCCCGATGCCCAGTTCCTGATTCCCGCATTCCCGGTTTCCGATTCCCCCACTCCCGATTCCCGGTTCCCGATTCCCGGTTTCCGATTCCCCCACTCCCGGTTCCCGGTTCCTGACTCCCGGTTTCCGTTGCCTCCATTCCCGATGCCCGGTTCCCGATTCCCGCTTTCCCTTCCCGCTTTCCTTTACCCCCGCTCCCCGGTCCCGTTCCCCCTCATCCCGGGTCCCCGTTTCCGTTACCCCGTCTCGCTCCCCGGGCCCGCCCCGTTCCCGTTTCCCCCGTCCCGTTCCCGTTTCCCCCGTCCCGTTCCCGTTTCCCCCGTCCCGTTCCCGTTTCCCCCGCCCCGTTCCCGTTTCCCCCGCCCCGTTCCCGTTGTTTCCCGGTACCTGCGGGGCTCGGGCAGGTAAAAATCCAGCGCGAAGCCGAAAAGGGACCCGGGGGCCCCGCGGAGCGCTTCGGGCCGCGACGCTTCCAGGTTGAAGGCAGCGACCGGTAAGAGCGGCCCCAGCAGCACCGGGAACAGCGGGAGCGCGGCGGCCGCGGCCCGGTTCATGGCGGAGCGGGGCCGGGCTCGGGGCTGCTCCCGCTCCCGAGTCCCCTCGCAAAGTGCCCGGGGGGGCCCGGCCCGCCCCGCCCCGCCCCGCCGTGACCTCACCGGGGAGGAGCCAGAGCCCCGCGGGCACCGGGACCGGCACCGGGGACCCCCCCCCCCCCCCCCAACCCCTGCAACCGGACACGGAGGGGCCCGAGGGACCGGGGCAACGGGAGGGGGGCACCCGGGGGTACCGGGGACGGGGACACCGGGATGGGGGCAATGGGACACGCAGGGACAACGGGACCGGGGTCACCGGGACACCGGGATGGGGGCACCCGGATACCCCGGGGGTCCCGGGATACCGGGGACGGGGACACCCGCGGGACAGCGGATGCTGGGGACCAGATCCCACCGGGCCACCGGGAACAAGGACAGCCGGGACCGGGATGTGCGAGGGGGATCCGGGGACCGGGGACCGGGACACTTAAGGGGGACACTGGGAAGGGCTGGGACAGCAGGAACGGGAACACCGGGACACAGCGGGGCAATGGGGAACCCCGGGAATACCGGGAATACCGGGCAAGGAACGGGGGGGAGCGGCAGGGATGGGATGGGACGGGATGGGGGGGGGGGGTGCGAAACGGGACACGGAGGGGCCGGATCCGGCTCCCGCTTCCTGGAAGGAAACAGCGGAAACGGGGCTGGAGCCGGAGCTGATCCCGGAGGGGGGTCCCGGGGGGGTCCCCTTGGGGGGGGGGGCGCAAACGGCCCCGGGGCCCCCCCATGGGCTCCCTGCGCCCGCTGGGGCCGCGGACAATGGGGACAATGGGGACGGTTCCGGCCGGGGGGGGGAGCAAGGTCCCGGCGCCGGAGCTCTTCCTGTCCACCCCCCCCGCACACGCTTGTCCTGGCCCAGTCCCCTTGCTCAGGCTCATCCCATACCCCATATCCCATATCCCATATCCCATATCCCATATCCCCATATCCCATATCCCATATCCCCATATCCCATACCCCATATCCCATATCCCATATCCCATATCCATATCCCATACCCCATATCCCATATCCCATATCCCATATCCATATCCCATATCCCCATATCCCATATCCCATATCCCATATCCCATATCCATATCCCATATCCCATATCCCATATCCCATATCCCATATCCATATCCCATATCCCATATCCCATATCCCATATCCCCATATCCCATATCCCCATATCCCATATCCCATATCCCATATCCCCATATCCCTAACCCCATATCCCATATCCCATATCCATATCCCATATCCCCATATCCCATGATTCCATATCCCATATCCCATACCCCATATCCCATACCCCATATCCCATATCCCATATCCATATCCCATGTTGCCATATTCCCATATCCCATATCCCATATCCCCATATCCCATATCCCATACCCCATATCCCCATATCCCATATCCCCATATCCCATATCCCCATATCCCATACCCCATATCCCATATCCCATATCCCCATATCCCATATCCCATATCCCATATCCCCATATCCCATATCCCATATCCCCATATCCCATTATCCCCATATTCATATCCCATATCCCATATCCCATATCCCATACCCATATCCCATATCCCATATCCATATCCCATGTGCCATATCCCATATCCCATATCCCATATCCATATCCATGTGCCATATCCCATATCCCCATATCCCATACCCCATATCCCATATCCCATATCCATATCCCATATCCATATCCCATGTGCCATATCCCATATCCCATATCCCATACCCCATATCCATATCCCATATCCCATACCCCATATCCATATCCATATCCCATGTGCCATATCCCATATCCCATACCCCATATCCCATATCCATATCCCATATCCCATACCCCATATCCCATATCCATATCCCATGTGCCATATCCCATATCCCATACCCCATATCCCATATCCATATCCCATATCCCCATATCCCCATATCCCATACCCCATATCCCATATCCCCATATCCCATACCCCCATATCCCATATCCCATATCCATATCCCATATCCATATCCCATATCCCATACCCCATATCCCATATATCCCATATCCCATATCCATATCCCATATCCCATATCCCATATTCCATATCCCATATCCATATCCCATATCCCATGTCCCATATCCCATACCCCATACCCCATATCCCCATATCTCATATCCATATCCCATATCCCATATCCCATATTCCATATTCCATATCCCATATCCATATCCCATATCCATATCCCATATCCCATATCCCATATCCCATATTCATATCCCATATCCCATGTCCCATATCCCCATATCCCATATCCCATACCCCATATCCCATATCCCATACCCCATATCCCATATCCCATATCCCATATCCCATACCCCATATCCCATATCCCCATATCCCATATCCCCATATCCCATACCCCATATCCCATATCCCATACCCCATATCCCATATCCCATATCCCATATCCCATACCCCATACCCCATATCCCATATCCCATACCCCATATCCCATATCCCATATCCCATATCCCATACCCCATATCCCATATCCCCATATTCCATATCCCATATCCATATCCCATATCCCATATCCCATATCCCATACCCCATATCCCATATCCCCATATCCCATATCCCCATATCCCATATCCCATATCCCATACCCCATATCCCATATCCCATATCCCATATCCCATACCCCATATCCCATATCCCATATCCCATATCCCATATCCCATATCCCCATATCCCATATCCCATATCCCATATCCCATATCCCATATCCCATGTCCCATCCCTATGTTCCCTGTCCCATTCCTGCTTCAGTCCCCTCCCCCCACTGACCTGCATGGTCTGACCCAGGGCCACCCTCACCCCATGGGTGGTGTCTCTGTGACCCCCCCATATGGGTCCCATCCCCATGACCCCCCATGGATCCCCCCTATAGATCCCATCCCCACCATGGCCCCCCCCCCGGATCCCCCCTATAGATCCCATCCCCATGCCCCCCCCCCGGATCCCCCCTATAGATCCCATCCCCATGCCCCCCCCATGGATCCCCCCTATAGATCCCATCCCCACCATGGCCCTCCCCATGGATCCCCCCTATAGATCCCATCCCCATGCCCCCCCCCCGGATCCCCCCTATAGATCCCATCCCCCCCATGCCCCCCCCCATGGATGCCCCCCCCTCCCCTCCCCATAGGCCGGGTGCCAGGGAACGTCCCTGCACCCCGGGGGGGCCCCGCTCCTGACTCACAGCCCCGTTATGGCCCTGCCTGGTGGCGGGGCCACGTCACCCGTCTGGGGCAGCGGGGGGGGGCCACAACCCAGAGAGGGCCCCCCCCCCCCCATGGACGGGCCCCCCCCATGGGTGCTGCGGACCCCTCCATGGACATGGGGGGGGGGGTGCCCCCGGGGTGCCTCAGTTTCCCCTCCTTGGACATGGGGGGGGGGGGGGGGGGGGGGGGAGCCCGGCGCTGGCCCCGTGCCCGGGGATGGCCGCGATTCCCGCTGCTTCCCAAAAAGGCGCTGCCGGCTCCAGGCGTTGGGAAACCGGGAATGGAGCCAGAGACGGGGGGGGGGGAACACGACACGATCCTGCCCCCCCCCCCTTTTAACCCTTTCCCCCCCCTCAATCCCAGTTGAATCCCCCCCCCCCCCCCCCGTGGTTGGGATGCGCCGGAACCAATCAGGGCGCGGGCTGGAGTCCGCAGCAGTGATTGCAGCGCTGGAATTGCGGGGGGGGGGGGGGGGCTCTGTTTGGGGCATTCCCGGGGGTTTCGGCGCTTTTCCTGCTTTCAGGAATCCTCCCGGAGCTGCCCCGCGGGGGGAGGGGCGCAGATTCCATGGGGGAGATGGGAAAATCACCCCAAAATGCCCCAAAAACGGGGGGGCGGGGGGGGCCACTGGGTGCTTATCAAGGGATGGGGCTTCCAAGTGCACCCCCCCCCTCCCCGGCGGCATTCCCACCCTCAGGAATTGGGATCCAATGGATCCGTTGGTGTTTGCCGCTGGTTCCTGCCCCCTTCCTTTTCCTGCTCCCTTCCTTTTCCTGCTGTTTTCAGCCAGGAAACAGGGAATTCTCCGGGGGGGGGGGGGGTCAGGTCTCTCCGTGCCCCATTCCCAGCAGTTGGAGCTGAATCCCGGCGTGGGTTCAGGAGAAGGGAACTTTGGCTTGGGAATTGCATGGGAAGAGCCGTGCTCCCGATCCCATCGCTCCAGCTGGGCCCGGGGGGAGGTCCCCAGGCGGCCCGAGGGTGGGATGCGTGGAAAAAAGGGGAGGGAAAAGCGGGAAGCCGAAAAGGTTGGGAATGATCCCAAAAGGTGGGATCCAGCAGTGGGAGCGCCTGGAATTGGGGTGTCCCCATTCCAGGGATTCCAAACACCGAGGGGAAACCCCAGCCAAAGGAGTGGGGGGGGGGGGGGGGCAAGGCCTGTTGGTTCCCACATGGATCCTGCAGCATTCCCGCTGGATCCGCCCGCCGGGGGAAGCTCCCGGTGCTGTTGGCAGGGCTGGGAATCCATGGAAGTGCTCTGGGAGAGAGGGAAGAGTGGGGAGGAATTCCTGCTTAACCCTTAGGGAGCGGGGAGGGATCCGGGCTGCGGCTGAAGTGGGATTGGGTTTGGGATGGAGAGGGGAGGGAGTCAGGTCTGGGATGGAGCAGGGAAGGGTTTGGATTTGGGATGGAGCAGGGAACAATTCCAAATTGGGATGAGCTGCGACTGGGATGGAGCAGGGAGGGATCCAGATTTGGGATGAAGCAGGGAAGGATTCCAGTGTGGGATTGGGACGGAACAGGGAGGGGTTTGGATTTGGGATGAAGCAGGGAACAATTCCAATGTGGGATGAGCTGGGATTGGGATGGAGCAGGGAAGGGTTCGGGTTTGGGATGGAGCAGGGAAGGGATCGGGTTTGGGATGGAGCAGGGAAGGGATCGGGTTTGGGATGAGCTGGGAAGGGTTCGGGTTTGGGATAGAGCTGGGAAGGGTTCGGGTTTGGGATGGAGCAGGGAAGGGATCGGGTTTGGGATGAGCAGGGAAGGGTTCGGGTTTGGGATAGAGCTGGGAAGGGATCGGGTTTGGGATGGAGCAGGGAAGGGATCGGGTTTGGGATGGAGCAGGGAAGGGTTCGGGTTTGGGATGAGCAGGGAAGGGTTCGGGTTTGGGATGAGCAGGGAAGGGATCGGGTTTGGGATGAGCAGGGAAGGGTTCGGGTTTGGGATGAGCAGGGAAGGGATCGGGTTTGGGATGGAGCAGGGAAGGGATCGGGTTTGGGATGGAGCTGGGAAGGGATCGGGTTTGGGATGGAGCAGGGAAGGGATCGGGTTTGGGATGGAGCAGGGAAGGGATCGGGTTTGGGATGGAGCAGGGAAGGGATCGGGTTCGGGATGAGCAGGGAAGGGTTTGGGTTTGGGATGAGCAGGGAAGGGTTCGGGTTTGGGATGGAGCAGGGAAGGGATCGGGTTTGGGATGGAGCTGGGAAGGGATCGGGTTTGGGATGGAGCAGGGAAGGGATCGGGTTTGGGATGAGCAGGGAAGGGATCGGGTTTGGGATGAGCAGGGAAGGGATCGGGTTTGGGATGGAGCAGGGAAGGGATCGGGTTTGGGATGAGCAGGGAAGGGTTCGGGTTTGGGATGAGCAGGGAAGGGATCGGGTTTGGGATGGAGCAGGGAAGGGTTCGGGTTTGGGATGGAGCAGGGAAGGGATCGGGTTTGGGATGGAGCAGGGAAGGGATCGGGTTTGGGATGGAGCAGGGAAGGGATCGGGTTTGGGATGGAGCAGGGAAGGGTTCGGGTTTGGGATGGAGCAGGGAAGGGATCGGGTTTGGGATGGAGCAGGGAAGGGTTCGGGTTTGGGATGGAGCAGGGAAGGGATCGGGTTTGGGATGGAGCAGGGAAGGGTTCGGGTTTGGGATGGAGCAGGGAAGGGATCGGGTTTGGGATGAGCAGGGAAGGGATCGGGTTTGGGATGGAGCAGGGAAGGGATCGGGTTTGGGATGGAGCAGGGAAGGGATCGGGTTTGGGATGGAGCAGGGAAGGGTTCGGGTTTGGGATGGAGCAGGGAAGGGATCGGGTTTGGGATGGAGCAGGGAAGGGATCGGGTTTGGGATGAGCAGGGAAGGGATCGGGTTTGGGATGAGCAGGGAAGGGATCGGGTTTGGGATGGAGCAGGGAAGGGATCGGGTTTGGGATGGAGCAGGGAAGGGATCGGGTTTGGGATGGAGCAGGGAAGGGATCGGGTTTGGGATGAGCAGGGAAGGGATCGGGTTTGGGATGAGCAGGGAAGGGATCGGGTTTGGGATGGAGCAGGGAAGGGATCGGGTTTGGGATGGAGCAGGGAAGGGATCGGGTTTGGGATGAGCAGGGAAGGGATCGGGTTTGGGATGGAGCAGGGAAGGGATCGGGTTTGGGATGAGCAGGGAAGGGGCCGGGGCGGGAGGAAGCGGGGCTCCCATCACATCATTATGGGGGTGCCCCCCCCTCCATCCCATTGGGTGCCCCCCCCCAAGGCCCCCATTGACGCTCAAAGGGACTTTATTGATGAGCCCCGTTGAAAAGGGGGGGGCACAACCGAGCCCCCCCCCTTATCCCTTGGGGCCCCCCCCCGGTCCTGGGGGGGGCCGGGACCCGCTTGGCTCCAGGCCCCCTCCGGGGGGGTCGCGAGCCTCGGCTCTGGCTCGTGGGTGCTGCTGGGGGGGAGCTGGGGGGGGAGAGGGGGGTCAATGGGGGGCAATGGGGGGGTCAATGGGGGGTCAATGGAGGATCAATGGGGGGGTCAATGGGGGGTCAATGGGGGGGCAATGGGGGGGCAATGGGGGATCAATGGGGGGGTCAATGGGGGGGCAATGGGGGATCAATGGGGGGGTCAATGGGGGGGCAATGGGGGATCAATGGGGGGGTCAATGGGGGGTCAATGGGGGTCAATGGGGGGTCAATGGGGGTCAATGGGGGAGCAATGGGGGGGTCAATGGGGGGTCAATGGGGGGTCAATGGGGGGGCAATGGGGGAGCAATGGGAGGGTCAATGGGGGGGCAATGGGGGGGCAATGGGGGTCAATGGGGGGTCAATGAGGGGGTCAATGGGGGGTCAATGGGGGGTCAATGGGGGTCAATGGGGGGTCAATGGGGGTCAATGGGGGGTCAATGGGGGGTCAATGGGGGGGTCAATGGGGGGTCAATGGGGGGTCAATGGGGGTCAATGGGGGGTCAATGGGGGGGTCAATGGGGGGTCAATGGGGGGGCAATGGGGGTCAATGGGGGGGCAATGGGGGATCAATGGGGGGGTCAATGGGGGGTCAATGGGGGTCAATGGGGGGGCAATGGGGGATCAATGGGGGGTCAGTGGGGGGTCAATGGGGGGGCAATGGGGGATCAATGGGGGGTCAGTGGGGGGTCAATGGGGGGGCAATGGGGGGTCAATGGGGGGGTCAATGGGGGGGCAATGGGGGATCAATGGGGGGGTCAATGGGGGTCAATGGGGGTCAATGGGGGGTCAATGGGGGTCAATGGGTTAGCAATGGGGGGGTCAATGGGGGGTCAATGGGGGGTCAATGGGGGGGCAATGGGGGAGCAATGGGGGGGTCAATGAGGGGTCAATGGGGGGGCAATGGGGGTCAATGGGGGGTCAATGGGGGTCAATGGGGGGTCAATGGGGGGTCAATGGGGGGGTCAATGGGGGTCAATGGGGGGGGCCGGGCCCGTACCTGTCCCGGGGCAGGAGCAGCTCCTTGGTGCAGGGGTTGAGGATGAAGGGCTCGGGGTCCTCCAGGTCAGCGAGCTCTGGGGGAGGAGGGCACCCATGGGTGACAATGGGGGGGGGGGAGGGCACCCATGGGTGACAATGGGGGGGGGGAGGGCACCCATGGGTGACAATGGGGGGGGGGGGAGGGCACCCATGGGTGACAATGGGGGGGAGGAGGGCACCCATGGGTGACAATGGGGGGGGGGGAGGGCACCCATGGGTGACAATGGGGGGGGGAGGAGGGCACCCATGGGTGACAATGGGGGGGGGGAGGGCACCCATGGGTGACAATGGGGGGGGGGAGGGCACCCATGGGTGACAATGGGGGGGGGGGGAGGGCACCCATGGGTGACAATGGGGGGGAGGAGGGCACCCATGGGTGACAATGGGGGGGGGGGAGGGCACCCATGGGTGACAATGGGGGGGGGGGAGGGCACCCATGGGTGGCAATGGGGGGGGGGAGGGCACCCATGGGTGGCAATGGGGGAGGTGGGGAGGGCACCCATGGGTGACAATGGGGGGGGGAGGAGGGCACCCATGGGTGACAATGGGGGGGGGAGGAGGGCACCCATGGGTGACAATTGGGGGGGGGGGAGGGCACCCATGGGTGACAATGGGGGGGGGGGGAGGGCACCCATGGGTGACAATGGGGGGGGGGGGAGGGCACCCATGGGTGACAATCGGGGGGGGGGAGGGCACCCATGGGTGACAATGGGGGGGGGGGAGGGCACCCATGGGTGGCAATGGGGGAGGTGGGGAGGGCACCCATGGGTGACAATGGGGGGGGAGGGCACCCATGGGTGGCAATGGGGGGGGGGAGGGCACCCATGGGTGGCAATGGGGGGGGGGAGGGCACCCATGGGTGGCAATGGGGGGGGGGGGGAGGGCATCCATGGGTGGCAATGGGGGGGGGGGAGGGCACCCATGGGTGGCAATGGGGGGGGGGGGAGGGCACCCATGGGTGACAATGGGGGGGGGAGGGCACCCATGGGTGGCAATGGGGGGGGGGGAGGGCACCCATGGGTGGCAATGGGGGGGGGGGAGGGCACCCATGGGTGGCAATGGGGGGGGGGGAGGGCACCCATGGGTGACAATGGGGGGGGGGGAGGGCACCCATGGGTGACAATGAGGGGGGGAGGGCATCCATGGGTGGCAATGGGGGGGGGGGAGGGCACCCATGGGTGGCAATGGGGGGGGGGGGAGGGCACCCATGGGTGGCAATGGGGGGGCACTCACCGGCCTCCCAGTCCTCTTGGCATGGGGGGGCCTCCCAGGGCGCCTCTGGGTGCTGGGAGCTCTGCCGGGGGGGCAGCTCCATCTCTATGGGGACAATGGGGGGCAGAGAGCAATGGGGGGGGCACAGGGCAATGGGGGGGTCCGGGGGTGTTGGGGGTCACGTGGGGGTGTTGGGGGGGGGGTCAGGCTGTACCGTGGCGCCGGTCGGGGCAGGCGGTCACGTGACGCCGGAGCTCGGCCTGGGGCACGCGGTGGCGCGCGTTGAAAGGACACGTGGCCAAGGAGCGCGCGAGCTGCGGGTGGTTCTGCGCGGGAACCACAAGGGGGCGCTGAGACCCAGGGACCCCCTCCGGGCCCAGCAGGCCCCATGCCCCGGCAGGCCCCGTCCCGCCCCGGTGCGGGCCCCGGTGCTCCCCGCTCACCCGCTGGCACCGGACGAGGTGATAGGGCAGGCGGGAGGCCCGCACCCGGTGGCTGCCGTCGTACGGGCACTGAACGAGCGCGTCGGGGTCCATGGGTCCGGCCTCGGCCGCTGCCGCAACGGGCCCTGAGCGACCGCGCGTCGCTATGGCAACGGCCGGCAGGGGGCGCGACGGAGCCGCCGTGGCAACGGGGCGCGGCCTGCAGGGGGCGCTGAGGGGTCGCTATGGCAACGGGCCGCTGGCTGGGCTATAGGGGACCAGATGATGCTCTATGGGTCCTGGCAGGGTGATAAGGGCCTGAACAGTGCTCTATGGACCCTGCTCCATGCTCTATGGACCCTGCTCCATGCTCTATGGACCCTGCTCAATGCTCTATGGACCCTGCTCAGTGCTCTATGGACCCTGCTCCATGCTCTATGGACCCTGCTCCATGCTCTATGGACCCTGCTCAGTGCTCTATGGACCCTGCTCAGTGCTCTATGGACCCTGCTCAATGCTCTATGGACCCTGCTCAGTGCTCTATGGACCCTGCTCCATGCTCTATGGACCCTGCTCCGTGCTCTATGGACCCTGCTCCATGCTCTATGGACCCTGCTCAGTGCTCTATGGACCCTGCTCAGTGCTCTATGGACCCTGCTCCATGCTCTATGGACCCTGCTCCATGCTCTATGGACCCTGCTCAGTGCTCTATGGACCCTGCTCCATGCTCTATGGACCCTGCTCCATGCTCTATGGACCCTGCTCCGTGCTCTATGGACCCTGCTCAGTGCTCTATGGACCCTGCTCCATGCTCTATGGACCCTGCTCAGTGCTCTATGGACCCTGCTCCATGCTCTATGGACCCTGCTCCATGCTCTATGGACCCTGCTCCATGCTCTATGGACCCTGCTCCGTGCTCTATGGACCCTGCTCCATGCTCTATGGACCCTGCTCAATGCTCTATGGACCCTGCTCAATGCTCTATGGACCCTGCTCAGTGCTCTATGGACCCTGCTCAGTGCTCTATGGACCCTGCTCAATGCTCTATGGACCCTGCTCCATGCTCTATGGACCCTGCTCCGTGCTCTATGGACCCTGCTCCATGCTCTATGGACCCTGCTCCATGCTCTATGGACCCTGCTCAATGCTCTATGGACCCTGCTCAGTGCTCTATGGACCCTGCTCCATGCTCTATGGACCCTGCTCAGTGCTCTATGGACCCTGCTCCATGCTCTATGGACCCTGCTCAGTGCTCTATGGACCCTGCTCAGTGCTCTATGGACCCTGCTCCATGCTCTATGGACCCTGCTCCATGCTCTATGGACCCTGCTCAGTGCTCTATGGACCCTGCTCAGTGCTCTATGGACCCTGCTCCATGCTCTATGGACCCTGCTCAGTGCTCTATGGACCCTGCTCCATGCTCTATGGACCCTGCTCAGTGCTCTATGGACCCTGCTCCGTGCTCTATGGACCCTGCTCCATGCTCTATGGACCCTGCTCCATGCTCTATGGACCCTGCTCCGTGCTCTATGGACCCTGCTCAGTGCTCTATGGACCCTGCTCCATGCTCTATGGACCCTGCTCCATGCTCTATGGACCCTGCTCCATGCTCTATGGACCCTGCTCAGTGCTCTATGGACCCTGCTCCATGCTCTATGGACCCTGCTCCATGCTCTATGGACCCTGCTCAGTGCTCTATGGACCCTGCTCCATGCTCTATGGACCCTGCTCAATGCTCTATGGACCCTGCTCCATGCTCTATGGACCCTGCTCCATGCTCTATGGACCCTGCTCCATGCTCTATGGACCCTGCTCAGTGCTCTATGGACCCTGCTCAGTGCTCTATGGACCCTGCTCCATGCTCTATGGACCCTGCTCCATGCTCTATGGACCCTGCTCCATGCTCTATGGACCCTGCTCAGTGCTCTATGGACCCTGCTCCATGCTCTATGGACCCTGCTCAGTGCTCCATGGACCCTGCTCCATGCTCTATGGACCCTGCTCAGTGCTCTATGGACCCTGCTCCATGCTCTATGGACCCTGCTCAGTGCTCTATGGACCCTGCTCAGTGCTCTATGGACCCTGCTCAATGCTCTATGGACCCTGCTCAGTGCTCTATGGACCCTGCTCAATGCTCTATGGACCCTGCTCAGTGCTCTATGGACCCTGCTCAGTGCTCTATGGACCCTGCTCCATGCTCTATGGACCCTGCTCCATGCTCTATGGACCCTGCTCAGTGCTCTATGGACCCTGCTCCATGCTCTATGGACCCTGCTCCATGCTCTATGGACCCTGCTCAGTGCTCTATGGACCCTGCTCAGTGCTCTATGGACCCTGCTCAATGCTCTATGGACCCTGCTCAGTGCTCTATGGACCCTGCTCAATGCTCTATGGACCCTGCTCAGTGCTCTATGGACCCTGCTCAGTGCTCTATGGACCCTGCTCCATGCTCTATGGACCCTGCTCAGTGCTCTATGGACCCTGCTCCATGCTCTATGGACCCTGCTCCATGCTCTATGGACCCTGCTCAGTGCTCTATGGACCCTGCTCAGTGCTCTATGGACCCTGCTCCATGCTCTATGGACCCTGCTCCATGCTCTATGGACCCTGCTCCATGCTCTATGGACCCTGCTCAGTGCTCTATGGACCCTGCTCCATGCTCTATGGACCCTGCTCCATGCTCTATGGACCCTGCTCCATGCTCTATGGACCCTGCTCAGTGCTCTATGGACCCTGCTCAGTGCTCTATGGACCCTGCTCCATGCTCTATGGACCCTGCTCCATGCTCTATGGACCCTGCTCAGTGCTCTATGGACCCTGCTCCATGCTCTATGGACCCTGCTCAGTGCTCTATGGACCCTGCTCCATGCTCTATGGACCCTGCTCCATGCTCTATGGACCCTGCTCCGTGCTCTATGGACCCTGCTCCATGCTCTATGGACCCTGCTCAGTGCTCTATGGACCCTGCTCCATGCTCTATGGACCCTGCTCCATGCTCTATGGACCCTGCTCAGTGCTCTATGGACCCTGCTCCATGCTCTATGGACCCTGCTCCATGCTCTATGGACCCTGCTCCGTGCTCTATGGACCCTGCTCCATGCTCTATGGACCCTGCTCCGTGCTCTATGGACCCTGCTCCATGCTCTATGGACCCTGCTCCATGCTCTATGGACCCTGCTCAGTGCTCTATGGACCCTGCTCCATGCTCTATGGACCCTGCTCAGTGCTCTATGGACCCTGCTCCATGCTCTATGGACCCTGCTCAATGCTCTATGGACCCTGCTCCATGCTCTATGGACCCTGCTCCATGCTCTATGGACCCTGCTCCGTGCTCTATGGACCCTGCTCCATGCTCTATGGACCCTGCTCAGTGCTCTATGGACCCTGCTCCATGCTCTATGGACCCTGCTCCATGCTCTATGGACCCTGCTCCGTGCTCTATGGACCCTGCTCCATGCTCTATGGACCCTGCTCCGTGCTCTATGGACCCTGCTCCATGCTCTATGGACCCTGCTCCATGCTCTATGGACCCTGCTCCGTGCTCTATGGACCCTGCTCCATGCTCTATGGACCCTGCTCCATGCTCTATGGACCCTGCTCAGTGCTCTATGGACCCTGCTCAGTGCTCTATGGACCCTGCTCCATGCTCTATGGACCCTGCTCCATGCTCTATGGACCCTGCTCCATGCTCTATGGACCCTGCTCCGTGCTCTATGGACCCTGCTCCGTGCTCTATGGACCCTGCTCCGTGCTCTATGGACCCTGCTCCATGCTCTATGGACCCTGCTCAGTGCTCTATGGACCCTGCTCCATGCTCTATGGACCCTGCTCCGTGCTCTATGGACCCTGCTCCATGCTCTATGGACCCTGCTCCATGCTCTATGGACCCTGCTCCGTGCTCTATGGACCCTGCTCCGTGCTCTATGGACCCTGCTCCATGCTCTATGGACCCTGCTCCATGCTCTATGGACCCTGCTCCGTGCTCTATGGACCCTGCTCCATGCTCTATGGACCCTGCTCCGTGCTCTATGGACTCTGCTCCATGCTCTATGGACCCTGCTCCATGCTCTATGGACCCTGCTCCATGCTCTATGGACCCTGCTCAGTGCTCTATGGACCCTGCTCCATGCTCTATGGACCCTGCTCAGTGCTCTATGGACCCTGCTCAGTGCTCTATGGACCCTGCTCCATGCTCTATGGACCCTGCTCCATGCTCTATGGACCCTGCTCCATGCTCTATGGACCCTGCTCCGTGCTCTATGGACCCTGCTCCGTGCTCTATGGACCCTGCTCCGTGCTCTATGGACCCTGCTCCATGCTCTATGGACCCTGCTCCATGCTCTATGGACCCTGCTCAGTGCTCTATGGACCCTGCTCCATGCTCTATGGACCCTGCTCAGTGCTCTATGGACCCTGCTCAGTGCTCTATGGACCCTGCTCCATGCTCTATGGACCCTGCTCCATGCTCTATGGACCCTGCTCCATGCTCTATGGACCCTGCTCCATGCTCTATGGACCCTGCTCCGTGCTCTATGGACCCTGCTCCATGCTCTATGGACCCTGCTCCATGCTCTATGGACCCTGCTCAGTGCTCTATGGACCCTGCTCCATGCTCTATGGACCCTGCTCAGTGCTCTATGGACCCTGCTCAGTGCTCTATGGACCCTGCTCAGTGCTCTATGGACCCTGCTCCATGCTCTATGGACCCTGCTCCATGCTCTATGGACCCTGCTCCATGCTCTATGGACCCTGCTCCATGCTCTATGGACCCTGCTCCGTGCTCTATGGACCCTGCTCCGTGCTCTATGGACCCTGCTCAGTGCTCTATGGACCCTGCTCCATGCTCTATGGACCCTGCTCAGTGCTCTATGGACCCTGCTCCATGCTCTATGGACCCTGCTCCGTGCTCTATGGACCCTGCTCCATGCTCTATGGACCCTGCTCCATGCTCTATGGACCCTGCTCAGTGCTCTATGGACCCTGCTCAGTGCTCTATGGACCCTGCTCCGTGCTCTATGGACCCTGCTCCATGCTCTATGGACCCTGCTCCATGCTCTATGGACCCTGCTCCATGCTCTATGGACCCTGCTCAATGCTCTATGGACCCTGCTCAGTGCTCTATGGACCCTGCTCCATGCTCTATGGACCCTGCTCCATGCTCTATGGACCCTGCTCAGTGCTCTATGGACCCTGCTCAGTGCTCTATGGACCCTGCTCCATGCTCTATGGACCCTGCTCCATGCTCTATGGACCCTGCTCCATGCTCTATGGACCCTGCTCAGTGCTCTATGGACCCTGCTCCATGCTCTATGGACCCTGCTCCATGCTCTATGGACCCTGCTCAGTGCTCTATGGACCCTGCTCAGTGCTCTATGGACCCTGCTCCATGCTCTATGGACCTCGGAAGCGTTTGATGCCCAATGTCCCCGGATGCTCCCACCCGGCCCCTGGCTCCCCCTATAGCGCCCGGCCCTGCTCTATAGGGGCCTCCTGCGGGCCCTGCACACCCCCACGGTGCTGACAACGTCACGGGGTGGTGGCAGCATCACGTGGGGCCGGCCCCACAGCAGGAAGGGGAAGTGGGGCTGTGGGGCCACCAAGGGGACCATTGGGGCCACCAAGGGGGTGCTGGGGCCATAAAGGGGGTGCTGGGGCCATAAAGGGGGTGCTGGGGCCATAAAGGGGGTGCTGGGGCCATGTCGCTGCCCTCCGGGTACCAGCTGAAGCTGGCGGAGAAGCTGACGCTGCTCAATGAGAGGGGCCGGGGGGTCCTGGTGCGCGTCTACAACATCAAGAAGGTGGGTACGGGGTGAAGGGGGGGGGATTGGGGGCCGGAACAGGGGGTACCCCCCCTTGAGCCTATGGGGTGCAATGGGATGGTCCGAGTGGGATGGGCGCCATGGGGACCCAGGGATCCCATGGGGATGCTCCAGGTGGGATGGGGGCCATGGGACCCAGGGATCCAATGGGGATGCTCCAGGTGGGATGGGGGCCATGGGGACCCAGGGATCCCATGGGGATGCTCCAGGTGGGATGGGGGCCATGGGGACCCAGGGATCCCACGGGGATGCTCCAGGTGGGATGGGGGCCATGGGGACCCAGGGGATCCCATGGGGATGCTCCAGGTGGGATGGGGGCCATGGGGACCCAGGGGATCCCATGGGGATGCTCCAGGTGGGATGGGGGCCATGGGGACCCAGGGATCCCATGGGGATGCTCCAGGTGGGATGGGGGCCATGGGGACCCAGGGATCCAATGGGGATGCTCCAGGTGGGATGGGGGCCATGGGGACCCAGGGATCCCATGGGGATGCTCCAGGTGGGATGGGGGCCATGGGGACCCAGGGATCCAATGGGGATGCTCCAGGTGGGATGGGGGCCATGGGGACCCAGGGGATCCCATGGGGATGCTCCAGGTGGGATGGGGGCCATGGGGACCCAGGGGATCCCATGGGGATGCTCCAGGTGGGATGGGGGCCATGGGGACCCAGGGATCCCATGGGGATGCTCCAGGTGGGATGGGGGCCATGGGGACCCAGGGATCCAATGGGGATGCTCCCGCTCGGCTGCTGGTGCTGCTGGGCTTTGTGCTGGGGGGGTTCTGACGCTTGGGGCCCCCCCAGAGCTGCTCCGACCCCCGGACGCGGCCGCGGTGCCTCGGGGACAAGGCCCTGGAGGCCTCGCTCAAGGTCATCAACAAGAAGTTCCCTCACCTGGACGTGAGGAGCAGCGCGGTGAGGGCAGGGAGCGGGGCCCCGGCACCTCCACGGTGTCCCCATCCCCTCCACGGTGTCCCCATCCCCTCCACGGTGTCCCCAACCCCTCCACGGTGTCCCCATCCCCTCCACGGTGTCCCCATCCCCTCCACGGTGTCCCCAACCCCTCCACGGTGTCCCCATCCCCTCCACGGTGTCCCCATCCCCTCCACGGTGTCCCCAACCCCTCCACGGTGTCCCCATCCCCTCCACGGTGTCCCCAACCCCTCCACGGTGTCCCCATCCCCTCCACGGTGTCCCCATCCCCTCCACGGTGTCCCCAACCCCTCCACGGTGTCCCCAACCCCTCCACGGTGTCCCCATCCCCTCCACGGTGTCCCCAACCCCTCCACGGTGTCCCCAACCCCTCCACGGTGTCCCCAACCCCTCCACGGTGTCCCCATCCCCTCCACGGTGTCCCCATCCCCTCCACGGTGTCCCCATCCCCATTCTCGTGTCCCCATCCCCTCCACAGTGTCCCCATCCCCTCCACGGTGTCCCCATCCCCTCCATGGTGTCCCCATCCCCTCCATGGTGTCCCCAACCCCTCCACGGTGTCCCCAACCCCTCCACGGTGTCCCCATCCCCTCCACGGTGTCCCCATCCCCTCCACGGTGTCCCCAACCCCTCCACGGTGTCCCCATCCCCTCCACGGTGTCCCCAACCCCTCCACGGTGTCCCCAACCCCTCCACGGTGTCCCCATCCCCTCCACGGTGTCCCCAACCCCTCCACGGTGTCCCCATCCCCTCCACGGTGTCCCCAACCCCTCCACGGTGTCCCCAACCCCTCCACGGTGTCCCCAACCCCTCCACGGTGTCCCCATCCCCTCCACGGTGTCCCCATCCCCTCCACGGTGTCCCCATCCCCATTCTCGTGTCCCCATCCCCTCCACAGTGTCCCCATCCCCTCCACGGTGTCCCCATCCCCTCCATGGTGTCCCCATCCCCTCCATGGTGTCCCCAACCCCTCCACGGTGTCCCCAACCCCTCCACGGTGTCCCCATCCCCTCCACGGTGTCCCCATCCCCTCCACGGTGTCCCCAACCCCTCCACGGTGTCCCCATCCCCTCCACGGTGTCCCCATCCCCTCCACGGTGTCCCCAACCCCTCCACGGTGTCCCCAACCCCTCCACGGTGTCCCCAACCCCTCCACGGTGTCCCCATCCCCTCCACGGTGTCCCCAACCCCTCCACGGTGTCCCCATCCCCTCCACGGTGTCCCCATCCCCTCCACGGTGTCCCCATCCCCTCCACGGTGTCCCCATCCCCTCCATGGTGTCCCCAACCCCATTCTCGTGTCCCCCCCGTGCCCCCCGCAGCAGCTCCTGGCCCCGGTGCACAGGGACAAGGGGGACATCGTGCGGGTGCTGGCTCCCTTCTACCACTCCTTCCTGGACGTGCTGGAGTTCAGGGTGAGTGGGGGGCACGGGGGGGGACCCCGGGACCATCCCAGCCCTTGGGGTGCAGCCGGCGGTGCCCTCCGTGCCCAGGACCACGTCTACGAGCTCCTCAACACCATCGACGCCAACCAATGCTTCTTTGACATCGTAAGTGGGGGTCCCCAAGGGGCTGCTCTGGGGGGGTCACGGTGTCCCCCCCCCCCCCCGTGCATTGAGGGTGTCCCTGTCCCAGCACCTCAACTACGAGCTCACCAAGGGCTACCTGGACCTGGTGGTCACCTACGCGTCCGTGGTGCTGCTGCTGGCGCGCACCAGGGAGCGGCGCCTGCTCACCGGGCTCTACCACTGCGCCCATGAGCTGAGCCACGGCAGCGGGTACGGGGCAGGCGGGGACGGAGGGTGGGGAGGGATGGATGGAGGATGGATGGATGGATGATGGATGGATGATGGATGGATGGATGATGGATGATGGATGATGGATGGATGATGGATGGATGGATGATGGATGGATGGATGGATGGATGGATGATGGATGGATGGATGGATGGATGGATGATGGATGGATGGATGGATGGATGGATGATGGATGGATGGATGGATGGATGGATGATGGATGGATGGATGGATGGATGGATGGATGGATGGATGGATGATGGATGGATGGATGGATGGATGGATGATGGATGATGGATGGATGATGGATGGATGGATGATGGATGGATGGATGGATGGATGGATGATGGATGGATGGATGGATGGATGGATGATGGATGGATGGATGGATGGATGGATGATGGATGGATGGATGGATGGATGGATGATGGATGGATGGATGATGGATGGATGGATGGATGGATGGATGGATGGATGATGGATGGATGGATGGATGGATGATGGATGGATGGATGGATGGATGGATGGATGATGGATGGATGGATGGATGGATGATGGATGGATGATGGATGGATGGAGGATGGATGGATGGATGATGGATGGATGGATGGATGGATGGATGGATGGATGATGGATGGATGGATGGATGGATGATGGATGGATGATGGATGGATGATGGATGATGGATGGATGGATGGATGGATGATGGATGGATGATGGATGGATGATGGATGGATGGATGATGGATGGATGGATGGATGGATGATGGATGGATGATGGATGGATGGAGGATGGATGGATGGATGATGGATGGATGGATGGATGGATGGATGGATGGATGATGGATGATGGATGGATGATGGATGGATGATGGATGATGGATGGATGGATGGATGGATGGATGGATGATGGATGGATGGATGGATGGATGATGGATGGATGATGGATGGATGATGGATGGATGGATGGATGGATGGATGGATGATGGATGGATGGATGGATGGATGGATGGATGATGGATGGATGGATGGATGGATGATGGATGGATGATGGATGGATGGAGGATGGATGGATGGATGATGGATGGATGGATGGATGGATGGATGGATGGATGGATGGATGATGGATGGATGGATGGATGGATGGATGGATGATGGATGGATGGATGGATGGATGGATGGATGATGGATGGATGGATGGATGGATGGATGGATGATGGATGGATGGATGGATGGATGATGGATGGATGATGGATGGATGGAGGATGGATGGATGGATGATGGATGGATGGATGGATGGATGGATGGATGGATGATGGATGGATGGATGGATGGATGATGGATGGATGATGGATGGATGATGGATGGATGATGGATGGATGGATGGATGATGGATGGATGATGGATGGATGATGGATGGATGGATGATGGATGGATGGATGGATGGATGATGGATGGATGATGGATGGATGGAGGATGGATGGATGGATGATGGATGGATGGATGGATGGATGGATGGATGGATGGATGATGGATGATGGATGGATGGATGGATGATGGATGGATGGATGATGGATGGATGGATGGATGGATGATGGATGGATGATGGATGATGGATGGATGATGGAGGATGGATGGATGATGGATGGATGGATGATGGATGATGGATGGATGGATGGATGGATGGATGGATGGATGATGGATGGATGGATGGATGGATGATGGATGATGGATGGATGGATGGAGGATGGATGGATGGATGATGGATGGATGATGGATGATGGATGGATGATGGAGGATGGATGATGGATGATGGATGGATGGATGGATGGATGGATGATGGATGATGGATGGATGATGGATGGATGGATGGATGGATGGATGGATGATGGATGATGGATGATGGATGATGGATGATGGATGGATGATGGATGGATGATGGATGATGGATGGATGGATGATGGATGGATGGATGGATGATGGATGATGGATGGATGATGGATGGATGGAGGATGGATGATGGATGGATGATGGATGATGGATGGATGATGGATGATGGATGGATGGATGATGGATGGATGGATGGATGATGGATGATGGATGGATGATGGATGATGGATGATGGATGATGGATGGATGGACCCTATCCTATCCCACCCCGTCCCAAGCTCCCATTCCCCATCCCGGCAGCGATCCCTCCTTCCCCCGCCTGGCCCAGATGCTGCTGGAGTACGAGCACCCCCTCAAGAAGCTGGTGGAGGAGTTCGTGCCCCACACCAAGGTGCGGCCGCGCGCCCAACGGGTCCCATCCTGCCCCGCGCTGCCCCCCCGGCCCCAGCCCCACGGCCCCGTGTCCCGCAGGCGCTCACCGGAGCCCTCCTCTCCCTGCACCCCCTGTTCATGCGGAGGAGCCAGGATGCGGAGCAATGGAGGAGAGAGCAGGTCCTGAGCCTGCTCAGCACCCCCGGGGCCATGCTCAGCCCCAGCACCTCCGACAGCGTGAGTGGGGATGGGATGGGGATGGGATGGGGATGGGATGGGGATGGGATGGGGATGGGGATGGGATGGGGATGGGGATGGGGATGGGATGGGGATGGGATGGGGATGGGGATGGGGATGGGGATGGGGATGGGGATGGGGATGGGGATGGGGATGGGGATGGGATGGGGATGGGATGGGGATGGGGATGGGATGGGGATGGGATGGGGATGGGATGGGGATGGGATGGGGATGGGGATGGGGATGGGGATGGGGATGGGGATGGGATGGGGATGGGATGGGGATGGGGATGGGATGGGGATGGGATGGGGATGGGATGGGGATGGGGATGGGATGGGGATGGGATGGGGATGGGATGGGGATGGGATGGGGATGGGGATGGGGATGGGATGGGGATGGGATGGGGATGGGATGGGGATGGGGATGGGGATGGGATGGGGATGGGATGGGGATGGGATGGGGATGGGGATGGGATGGGGATGGGGATGGGATGGGGATGGGATGGGGATGGGGATGGGATGGGATGGGGATGGGATGGGGATGGGATGGGGATGGGGATGGGGATGGGGATGGGGATGGGATGGGGATGGGGATGGGATGGGGATGGGGATGGGGATGGGATGGGGATGGGGATGGGGATGGGGATGGGAAGGGGATGGGGATGGGATGGGGATGGGGATGGGGATGGGGATGGGGATGGGATGGGGATGGGGATGGGGATGGGATGGGGATGGGATGGGGATGGGGATGGGGATGGGATGGGGATGGGGATGGGGATGGGGATGGGGATGAGGATGGGGATGGGATGGGGATGGGGCCATGGGGCCGCGGTTTCCCGCAGGTGCCCTGTGAGTTCCTGTCTCTGGAGGTGATGGAGCGCTGGATCCTGCGTGAGTCCTCGGGGTGGGTGTGGGGCTGGGCTCGGGGTCCCCCTTGTCCCTCTATGGGTCCCGCCCCATTGATGCCCCCCCGCTGTGGGTCCCGCCCCATTGATTCCCCCCCGCTGTGGGTCCCACCCCATTGATGCCCCCCCGCTGTGGGTCCCGCCCCATTGATGCCCCCCCGCTGTGGGTCCCGCCCCATTGATGCCCCCCCGCTGTGGGTCCCGCCCCATTGATTCCCCCCCCGCTGTGGGTCCCGCCCCATTGATGCCCCCCCGCTGTGGGTCCCGCCCCATTGATTCCCCCCCGCTGTGGGTCCCGCCCCATTGATGCCCCCCCGCTGTGGGTCCCGCCCCATTGATGCCCCCCCGCTGTGGGTCCCGCCCCATTGATTCCCCCCCCGCTGTGGGTCCCGCCCCATTGATTCCCCCCCCGCTGTTGGTCCCGCCCCATTGATTCCCCCCCCGCTGTGGGTCCCGCCCCATTGATTCCCCCCCCGCTGTGGGTCCCGCCCCATTGATGCCCCCCCCCGCTGTGGGTCCCGCCCCATTGATTCCCCCCCCGCTGTGGGTCCCGCCCCATTGATTCCCCCCCCCGCTGTGGGTCCCGCCCCATTGATTCCCCCCCCGCTGTGGGTCCCGCCCCATTGATTCCCCCTCCCGCTGTGGGTCCCGCCCCATTGATTCCCCCCCCGCTGTGGGTCCCGCCCCATTGATTCCCCCCCCCGCTGTGGGTCCCGCCCCATTGATTCCCCCTCCCGCTGTGGGTCCCGCCCCATTGATTCCCCCCCCGCTGTGGGTCCCGCCCCATTGATTCCCCCCCCCGCTGTGGGTCCCGCCCCATTGATGCCCCCCCCCCGCTGTGGGTCCCGCCCCATTGATTCCCCCCCCGCTGTGGGTCCCGCCCCATTGATGCCCCCCCCGCTGTGGGTCCCGCCCCATTGATTCCCCCCCGCTGTGGGTCCCGCCCCATTGATTCCCCCCCCGCTGTGGGTCCCGCCCCATTGATGCCCCCCCCCCGTGGGTCCCGCCCCATTGATGCCCTCCCCCCGCTGTGGGTCCCGCCCCATTGATGCCCCCCCCGCTGTGGGTCCCGCCCCATTGATGCCCCCCACGCAGTGGGGTTCCTGCTGTGCCCCTCGGCGCTGGGCTCGGCGGCCCCGTGCCTGCAGCTCTGGCGCCGGGCGCTGCGGGGCTCGCTCCGGGTCTCGCTGCTGCGGGAGGAGGCGGTGCCGGTGCACGGGGTCACGGAGGAGCTGCTGGGGAGCGTCCGGGGGTACCGGGGCTGGAGCGGGGCCATGGGGATGGAGCGGGGGCTATGGGGCTGCATTGGGCGCTATGGGGCTGCACTGGGCGCTATGGGGCTGCACTGGGCGCTATGGGGCTGCATTGGGCGCTATGGGGCTGCATTGGGCGCTATGGGGCTGCACTGGGCGCTATGGGGCTGCACTGGGCGCTATGGGGCTGCATTGGGCGCTATGGGGCTGCACTGGGCGCTATGGGGCTGCATTGGGCGCTATGGGGCTGCACTGGGGGTTATGGGGCTGCACTGGGCGCTATGGGGCTGCATTGGGGGTTATGGGGCTGCACTGGGCGCTATGGGGCTGCACTGGGCGCTATGGGGCTGCATTGGGCGCTATGGGGCTGCACTGGGGGTTATGGGGCTGCACTGGGCGCTATGGGGCTGCATTGGGCGCTATGGGGCTGCACTGGGGGCTATGGGGCTGCACTGGGCGCTATGGGGCTACATTGGGCGCTATGGGGCTGCACTGGGCGCTATGGGGCTGCACTGGGCGCTATGGGGCTGCATTGGGCGCTATGGGGCTGCACTGGGCGCTATGGGGCTGCATTGGGCGCTATGGGGCTGCACTGGGCGCTATGGGGCTGCATTGGGGGTTATGGGGCTTCACTGGGCGCTATGGGGCTGCATTGGGCGCTATGGGGCTGCACTGGGGGTTATGGGGCTGCACTGGGCGCTATGGGGCTGCATTGGGGGTTATGGGGCTGCACTGGGCGCTATGGGGCTGCACTGGGCGCTATGGGGCTGCATTGGGGGTTATGGGGCTGCATTGGGCGCTATGGGGCTGCACTGGGCGCTATGGGGCTGCATTGGGGGTTATGGGGCTGCATTGGGCGCTATGGGGCTGCACTGGGCGCTATGGGGCTGCATTGGGCGCTATGGGGCTGCATTGGGCGCTATGGGGCTACATTGGGCGCTATGGGGCTGCACTGGGGGCTATGGGGCTGCACTGGGGGCTATGGGGCTGCATTGGGCGCTATGGGGCTGCACTGGGGGCTATGGGGCTGCATTGGGCGCTATGGGGCTGCACTGGGCGCTATGGGGCTGCATTGGGCGCTATGGGGCTGCACTGGGCGCTATGGGGCTGCATTGGGCGCTATGGGGCTGCATTGGGGGTTATGGGGCTGCACTGGGCGCTATGGGGCTGCATTGGGGGTTATGGGGCTGCACTGGGCGCTATGGGGCTGCATTGGGCGCTATGGGGCTGCACTGGGCGCTATGGGGCTACATTGGGCGCTATGGGGCTGCATTGGGGGTTATGGGGCTGCACTGGGCGCTATGGGGCTGCACTGGGGGTTATGGGGCTGCACTGGGCGCTATGGGGCTGCACTGGGCGCTATGGGGCTGCATTGGGCGCTATGGGGCTGCACTGGGCGCTATGGGGCTGCATTGGGCGCTATGGGGCTACATTGGGCGCTATGGGGCTGCATTGGGCGCTATGGGGCTGCACTGGGCGCTATGGGGCTGCATTGGGCGCTATGGGGCTACATTGGGCGCTATGGGGCTGCACTGGGCGCTATGGGGCTACATTGGGCGCTATGGGGCTGCACTGGGCGCTATGGGGCTACATTGGGCGCTATGGGGCTGCACTGGGCGCTATGGGGCTGCACTGGGCGCTATGGGGCTGCACTGGGGGCTATGGAGCTGCACTGGGGGCTATGGGGCTGCACTGGGCGCTATGGGGCTGCACTGGGGGCTATGGGGCTGCATTGGGCGCTATGGGGCTGCACTGGGGGCTATGGGGCTGCACTGGGGGCTATGGGGCTGCACTGGGCGCTATGGGGCTGCACTGGGCGCTATGGGGCTGCATTGGGCGCTATGGGGCTGCACTGGGCGCTATGGGGCTGCACTGGGCGCTATGGGGCTACATTGGGCGCTATGGGGCTGCACTGGGCGCTATGGGGCTGCATTGGGCGCTATGGGGCTGCACTGGGCGCTATGGGGCTGCATTGGGCGCTATGGGGCTGCACTGGGCGCTATGGGGCTGCATTGGGGGTTATGGGGCTGCACTGGGCGCTATGGGGCTGCATTGGGCGCTATGGGGCTGCACTGGGGGTTATGGGGCTGCACTGGGCGCTATGGGGCTGCATTGGGGGTTATGGGGCTGCACTGGGCGCTATGGGGCTGCACTGGGCGCTATGGGGCTGCATTGGGCGCTATGGGGCTGCACTGGGCGCTATGGGGCTGCATTGGGGGTTATGGGGCTGCATTGGGCGCTATGGGGCTGCACTGGGGGCTATGGGGCTGCATTGGG
Organism: Psittacula echo; assembly: GCF_963264785.1. Taxonomy (NCBI): domain Eukaryota; kingdom Metazoa; phylum Chordata; class Aves; order Psittaciformes; family Psittacidae; genus Psittacula; species Psittacula echo. The sequence continues at coordinate 83,646 of NW_027664169.1, forward strand.
CGCTATGGGGCTGCATTGGGCGCTATGGGGCTACATTGGGCGCTATGGGGCTGCACTGGGCGCTATGGGGCTGCATTGGGCGCTATGGGGCTGCATTGGGCGCTATGGGGCTGCACTGGGCGCTATGGGGCTGCATTGGGCGCTATGGGGCTGCATTGGGCGCTATGGGGCTGCACTGGGCGCTATGGGGCTGCATTGGGCGCTATGGGGCTGCATTGGGCGCTATGGGGCTGCATTGGGCGCTATGGGGCTGCATTGGGCGCTATGGGGCTGCACTGGGCGCTATGGGGCTGCATTGGGCGCTATGGGGCTGCACTGGGGGCTATGGGGCTGCATTGGGCGCTATGGGGCTGCACTGGGCGCTATGGGGCTGCATTGGGCGCTATGGGGCTGCACTGGGCCCTGTGTGTGCCCCACGGGTCCTGTTCCCTCCCGCAGGTGCGGGAAGCGCGTGGCCGATGTCAGGGAGTGCCGGGAGCACGCGGTCGCTCACAGGTCAGGGGGGGACCCATGGGTGCTGCTGGGTCCATGGGTGCTGCTGGGTCCCATGGGTGCTGCTGGGTCCATGGGTGCTGCTGGGTCCATGGGTGCCGCTGGGTCCATGGGTGCTGCTGGGTCCATGGGTGCTGCTGGGTCCATGGATGCTGCTGGGTCCCATGGGTGCCGCTGGGTCCATGAGTGCCGCTGGGTCCATGGGTGCCGCTGGGTCCATGGGTGCCGCTGGGTCCCATGGGTGCCGCTGGGTCCATGGGTGCCGCTGGGTCCCATGGGTGCCGCTGGGTCCATGGGTGCCGCTGGGTCCCATAGGTGCCGCTGGGTCCCATGGGTGCCGCTGGGTCCCATGGGTGCCGCTGGGTCCCATAGGTGCCGCTGGGTCCCATGGGTGCCGTTGGGTCCCATGGGTGCCGCTGGGTCCATGGGTGCCGCTGGGTCCCATGGGTGCCGCTGGGTCCCATGGGTGCCGTTGGGTCCCATGGGTGCCGCTGGGTCCCATGGGTGCCGCTGGGTCCCATGGGTGCCGCTGGGTCCCATGGGTGCTGCTGGGTCCCATGGGTGCTGCTGGGTCCATGGGTGCTGCTGGGTCCATGGGTGCCGCTGGGTTCATGGGTGCCGCTGGGTCCATGGGTGCCGCTGGGTCCATGGGTGCCGCTGGGTCCCATGGGTGCCGCTGGGTCCCATGGGTGCTGCTGGGTCCATGGGTGCTGCTGGGTCCATGGGTGCTGCTGGGTCCCATGGGTGCTGCTGGGTCCATGGGTGCTGCTGGGTCCCATGGGTGCTGCTGGGTCCCATGGGTGCCGCTGGGTCCATGGGTGCCGCTGGGTCCCATGGGTGCCGCTGGGTCCCATGGGTGCTGCTGGGTCCCATGGGTGCTGCTGGGTCCATGGGTGCTGCTGGGTCCATGGGTGCTGCTGGGTCCCATGGGTGCTGCTGGGTCCATGGGTGCTGCTGGGTCCATGGGTGCTGCTGGGTCCCATGGGTGCTGCTGGGTCCATGGGTGCTGCTGGGTCCATGGGTGCTGCTGGGTCCATGGGTGCCGCTGGGTCCCATGGGTGCTGCTGGGTCCATGGGTGCTGCTGGGTCCATGGGTGCCGCTGGGTCCCATGGGTGCCGCTGGGTCCATGGGTGCCGCTGGGTCCCATAGGTGCTGCTGGGTCCATGGGTGCCGCTGGGTCCATGGGTGCCGCTGGGTCCATGGGTGCTGCATTGGGTGCCTCCATTGGGTCCCCCCCATGGGGCTGGGTTTGGGGGGGGTCTTTGGGGTGACCCCCCCCGTGCCCCCCCCCAGCGGGTCCCTGCACCGCGGCCGGAGGCTGTTCCTGTGCGGGGCCGTGCGGGAGCTGGAGGCGGTGCTGAGCGACCAACCCGGGCTGCTGGGACCTAAGGTGGGCAAGGGGGGTAATGGGGTAATGGGGGTAAGGGGTTCAATGGGGCTCAATGGGCTCAATGGGCTCAATGGGCTCAATGGGGTTCAATGGGCTCAATGGGCTCAATGGGGTTCAATGGGGTTCAATGGGCTCAATGGGCTCAATGGGTTCAATGGGGTTCAATGGGGTTCAATGGGGTTCAATGGGCTCTATGGGTTCAGTGGGGTTCAATGGGGCTCAATGGGTTCAATGGGGTTCAATGGGGTTCAATGGGCTCAATGGGTTCAATGGGGTTCAATGGGGCTCAATGGGGTTCAATGGGGTTCAATGGGGTTCAATGGGGTTCAATGGGGTTCAGTGGGGTCCATGGGCTCAATGGGGTCCATGGGGTCCATGGGCTCAATGGGGTCCATGGGGTCCATGGTGTCCATGGTGTCCATGGGGTCCATGGTGTCCATGGGGTCCATGGGCTCAATGGGGTCCATGGGGTCCATGGGCTCAATGGGGTCCATGGGGTTCATGGGGTCAATGGGGTCCATGGGGTTCATGGGCTCAATGGGGTCCATGGGGTCCATGGGGTTCATGGGCTCAATGGGGTCAATGGGGTCCATGGGGTTCATGGGCTCAATGGGGTCAATGGGGTCCATGGGGTCCATGGGCTCAATGGGGTCAATGGGGTCCATGGGGTCCATGGGCTCAATGGGGTCAATGGGGTCCATGGGGTTCATGGGGTCCATGGGCTCAATGGGGTCAATGGGGTCAATGGGGTCCATGGGGTCCATGGGCTCAATGGGGTCAATGGGGTCCATGGGGTCCATGGGCTCAATGGGGTCAATGGGGTCCATGGGGTTCATGGGCTCAATGGGGTCAATGGGGTCCATGGGGTTCATGGGCTCAATGGGGTCAATGGGGTCCATGGGGTCCATGGGCTCAATGGGGTCAATGGGGTCCATGGCGTTCATGGGCTCAATGGGGTCAATGGGGTCCATGGGGTCCATGGGCTCAATGGGGTCAATGGGGTCCATGGGGTCCATGGGCTCAATGGGGTCAATGGGGTCCATGGGGTCCATGGGCTCAATGGGGTCAATGGGGTCCATGGGGTCCATGGGCTCAATGGGGTCAATGGGGTCCATGGGGTTCATGGGCTCAATGGGGTCCATGGGGTCCATGGGGTTCATGGGCTCAATGGGGTCAATGGGGTCCGTGGGGTTCATGGGCTCAATGGGGTCCATGGGGTCCATGGGGTTCATGGGCTCAATGGGGTCATTGGGGTCCGTGGGGTCCATGGGCTCAATGGGGTCCATGGGGTCCATGGGGTTCATGGGCTCAATGGGGTCAATGGGGTCCGTGGGGTCCATGGGCTCAATGGGGTCCATGGGGTCCATGGGCTCAATGGGGTCAATGGGGTCCGTGGGGTCCATGGGCTCAATGGGGTCCATGGGGTCCATGGGTTTCAATGGGGTCCGTGGGGTCCATGGGCTCAATGGGGTCAATGGGGTCCATGGGTTTCAATGGGGTCCGTGGGGTCCATGGGCTCAATGGGGTCCATGGGGTTCATGGGCTCAATGGGGTCAATGGGGTCCGTGGGGTCCATGGGCTCAATGGGGTCAATGGGGTCCGTGGGGTCCATGGGCTCAATGGGGTCAATGGGGTCCATGGGGTTCATGGGCTCAATGGGCTCAATGGGGTCCATGGGGTTCATGGGCTCAATGGGGTCAATGGGGTCCGTGGGGTCCATGGGCTGCCCCCTGACCCCGCTGCCCGCAGGCCCTGCTGGTGTTCGTGGCGCTCTCCCTGTGCCGGGACGAGGTTCGCTGGCTCCTGCTGCACTGCGAGCCCGGGGCCCGGCACAAGGCCCCCGAGGAGCGCCCGGAGAGGTAGGGCCGGGACCGGGACCGGGCCCCCCCGAGAGCGCCCCCGTGGCCGCGGGCGGGCTCTGAGCGGTGCCTGCGCTCGCAGCCACCTCGCGGAGCTCCTGTTCCTGCTGCAGCGGCTGCGGGCGCTGGTGCGGGGCCACGCGGGGCTCCTGCGGCGCTACCACAGGCGGTACCTGGCACGCTTCGATGCGCTCCTGCTCAGCGACATCATCCAGGCAGGGCCCCTGCCCTGAGCCACAGCCCCATCCCATCCCCATCCCATCCCCATCCCATCCCCATCCCATCCCCATCCCATCCCCATCCCCATCCCCATCCCCATCCCCATCCCCATCCCCATCCCCATCCCCATCCCATCCCATCCCCATCCCCATCCCATCCCCATCCCATCCCCATCCCCATCCCCATCCCATCCCATCCCCATCCCATCCCATCCCATCCCCATCCCCATCCCCATCCCATCCCATCCCCATCCACATCCCCATCCCATCCCCATCCATCCCCATCCCATCCCATCCCCATCCCCATCCCATCCCCATCCCATCCCATCCCCATCCCCATCCCCATCCCCATCCCATCCCCATCCCCATCCCCATCCCCATCCCCATCCCATCCCCATCCCCATCCCCATCCCATCCCCATCCCATCCCCATCCCCATCCCCATCCCCATCCCATCCCCATCCCCATCCCATCCCCATCCCCATCCCATCCCATCCCCATCCCATCCCCATCCCATCCCCATCCCCATCCCCATCCCATCCCCATCCCCATCCCATCCCCATCCCATCCCCATCCCCATCCCCATCCCCATCCCCATCCCATCCCCATCCCCATCCCCATCCCCATCCCCATCCCCATCCCCATCCCCATCCCCATCCCATCCCCATCCCCATCCCATCCCCATCCCATCCCATCCCCATCCCATCCCCATCCCCCATCCCCATCCCCATCCCATCCCCATCCCATCCCCATCCCATCCCCATCCCCATCCCCATCCCCATCCCCATCCCCATCCCCATCCCATCCCCATCCCCATCCCATCCCCATCCCCATCCCATCCCCATCCCATCCCCATCCCCATCCCATCCCCATCCCCATCCCCATCCCCATCCCCATCCCCATCCCCATCCCCATCCCCATCCCCATCCCCATCCCCATCCCATCCCCATCCCCATCCCATCCCCATCCCATCCCCATCCCCATCCCATCCCCATCCCCATCCCCATCCCCATCCCCATCCCCATCCCATCCCCATCCCCATCCCATCCCATCCCCATCCCCATCCCCATCCCCATCCCCATCCCCATCCCATCCCCATCCCATCCCCATCCCCATCCCATCCCCATCCCATCCCCATCCCCATCCCATCCCATCCCCATCCCCATCCCCATCCCCATCCCCATCCCATCCCCATCCCCATCCCATCCCCATCCCATCCCCATCCCCATCCCCATCCCCATCCCCATCCCCATCCCCATCCCCATCCCATCCCCATCCCCATCCCATCGCATCCCCATCCCCATCCCATCCCCATCCCATCCCCATCCCATCCCCATCCCCATCCCCATCCCCATCCCATCCCCATCCCATCCCCATCCCATCCCATCCCCATCCCATCCCCATCCCCATCCCATCCCTCCCCATCCCCATCCCCATCCCCATCCCCATCCCCATCCCATCCCCATCCCATCCCCATCCCCATCCCATCCCCATCCCCATCCCATCCCCATCCCATCCCCATCCCATCCCATCCCATCCCCATCCCATCCCCATCCCCATCCCCATCCCATCCCCATCCCCATCCCCATCCCATCCCCATCCCCATCCCATCTCCATCCCCATCCCCATCCCCATCCCCATCCCCATCCCCATCCCCATCCCCATCCTTATCCCCATCCCCATCCCCATCCCCATCCCCATCCCATCCCCATCCCCATCCCATCCCCATCCCCATCCCCATCCCCATCCCCATCCCCATCCCCATCCCCATCCCCATCCCATCCCCATCCCATCCCATCCCCATCCCATCCCCATCCCATCCCCATCCCCATCCCATCCCCATCCCCATCCCCATCCCCATCCCATCCCCATCCCATCCC
>NW_027664169.1:94484-99722 GCF_963264785.1 Psittacula echo
CATCCCTGCCCCCATCCCTGCCCCCATCCCTGCCCCATCCCTGCCCCCATCCCTGCCCCATCCCTGCCCCCCATCCCTGCCCCCATCCCTGCCTCCATCCCTGCCCCATCCCAGCCCCATCCCTGCCCCATCCCTGCCCCCCATCCCTGCCCCCATCCCTCCCCCATCCCTGCCTCCATCCCTGCCCCATCCCAGCCCCATCCCTGCCCCATCCCTGCCCCCATCCCTGCCCCATCCCTGCCCCATCCCTGCCCCCATTCCTGCCCCATCCCTGCCCCCATCCCTGCCCCCATCCCTGCCCCCATCCCTGCCCCATCCCTGCCCCCATCCCAGCCCCCATCCCTGCCCCCATCCCTGCCCCATCCCTGCCCCCATCCCTGCCCCCATCCCTGCCCCATCCCTGCCCCCCATCCCTGCCCCCATCCCTGCCCCCCATCCCTGCCCCATCCCTGCCCCCATCCCTGCCCCCATCCCTGCCCCATCCCTGCCCCCATCCCTGCCCCCATCCCTGCCCCATCCCTGCCCCCATCCCTGCCCCATCCCTGCCCCCATTCCTGCCCCATTCCTGCCCCATCCCTGCCCCATCCCTGCCCCCATCCCTGCCCCCATCCCTGCCCCCATCCCTCCCCCATCCCTGCCCCATCCCTGCCCCCATCCCTGCCCCATCCCTGCCCCCATCCCTGCCCCATCCCTGCCCCATCCCTGCCCCCATCCCTGCCCCATCCCTGCCCCCATCCCTGCCCCATCCCTGCCCCCATCCCTGCCCCCATCCCTGCCCCATCCCTGCCCCCATCCCTGCCCCCATCCCTGCCCCCATCCCTGCCCCATCCCTGCCCCCATCCCTGCCCCATCCCTGCCCCCATCCCTGCCCCCATCCCTGCCCCCATCCCTGCCCCATCCCTGCCCCCATCCCTGCCCCCATCCCTGCCCCCATCCCTGCCCCATCCCTGCCCCATCCCTGCCCCCATCCCAGCCCCATCCCAGCCCCATCCCTGCCCCATCCCTGCCCCATCCCTGCCCCCATCCCAGCCCCATCCCAGCCCCATCCCAGCCCCATCCCAGCCCCATCTCTGCCCCATCCCTGCCCCATTCCAGCCCCATCCCAGCCCCATCCCAACCCCATCCCTGCCCCCATCCCTGCCCCCATCCATGCCCCCATCCCTGCCCCATCCCAACCCCATCCCTGCCCCCCTGCAGCTTCTTCCCTCGCCCCACGGAGCGCATGTTCCTGCTGAGCCTGGAGGAGCCCTCTCTGCTCCGCTACAGCCTCGCCTTCCCCTGCCTCTGCAGCCACTTCTCGCGCTGCCCCCACCCCATGTGCCCCGAAGAGGTGGGTCCTGCCCATGGGCACGCTCCGGGGGGGGGCCCCCATGGCCACCCCTCGCCCTGGACCCCCCTTTGTCCCCTTGCAGTACCCGCCGCTGGAGGCCGCGGCGCTGGCCTCGTGCCGGCGCTTCCTGGAGGAGCTGGCTCGCCAGGCCAGCGCCTGCCTCCTGGACGCTTGCGCGGCGCAGCACCAGCTCAGCGAGCAGGTGAGGGCCTCCATGGCCTGCAAGGGGGCCTCCGGCGCTTGAGGTCTCCGTCGCCTTCGGGGCCATGGCGTCGGGGCCCCGCGGGAGGGCTTGCGTCGGGCGGCGCCTCCAAGCTCCATGGGCAGGGACCCCTTCCGCCGGAGCCCCTGGCTCCAGCCTGGCCCTCGAGAGCCGGGGCAGCCCCAGCTTCTCCCTTCAGCCCCTGCCCACCAGGCAGGAGCCTCGGGTGCCTTCGGGTTCCCCATGGCCTTTGGGGGCCCTGCAGCCTCTTGGAGCCCTGTGGTCTCCCTGAGCTCCATTGGGAGAGCGATGGCTCCCCCCCCGCCTCTGCTCCTGGAGGTGCTGCCCGGCTCGGAGCCCTGACCCGCGTCCCTCAGCTGCTGCCCAAGCACTGCGCCTCCAGCATCAGCAAGGCCCGGGGCAAGAAGAGCCCCAAGCAAGCAGCCAAGAAAGGGGAAGCCGAGAGGGAGAAACCAGGGGCTGAGAGCCAGAGGAAGGACAGGACCTTGAGCACCAAGTGAGGGCCAGCGGGGAGGGCAAGGGGATGGCGGGCACCGGGCATTGGGGATGGAGAGGGGATGGTGGGGATGGGGAGGGGATGGTGGGGATGGGGAGGGGATGGTGGGGATGGGGAGGGGATGGTGGGGATGGAGAGGGGATGGTGGGGATGGGGATGGGGATGGTGGGGATGGGGAGGGGATGGTGGGGATGGGGAGGGGATGGTGGGGATGGGGAGGGGATGGTGGGGATGGAGAGGGGATGGTGGGGATGGGGATGGGGATGGTGGGGATGGGGAGGGGATGGTGGGGATGGGGAGGGGATGGTGGGGATGGGGAGGGGATGGTGGGGATGGAGAGGGGATGGTGGGGATGGGGAGGGGATGGTGGGGATGGAGAGGGGATGGTGGGGATGGAGAGGGGATGGTGGGGATGGGGAGGGGATGGTGGGGATGGGGAGGGGATGGTGGGGATGGGGAGGGGATGGTGGGCCCCAGGCCCTGGGGATGACCACGCTGTGCCGTGGGGCCGTGGTGTGCCCAAGGGGCTGTCCCACGGGGCTGTGTGGGGCTGAGGGCTCCTGTCCCCCCCCCAGCATGGACAAACTGCACCAGACCCTGTCCGAGCTGGCCCTGAGCTTCAGCCACGCGCCCTCCTTCACCGTCTTCGGGCACACGGTGACACCGGGCGAGTACCTGGGCAGGCACCTGGAGACCCGGCTCAGCCGGTGGGGACCGCGCCATGGCCATGGGGGACACCCAACAGCGGCCTTTGGGCATCCCCATCCCCATCCCCATCCCATCCCATCCCCATCCCCATCCCCATCCCATCCCCATCCCCATCCCCATCCCATCCCCATCCCCATCCCATCCCCATCCCCATCCCATCCCATCCCCATCCCATCCCCATCCCCATCCCATCCTCATCCCCATCCCCATCCCATCCCCATCCCATCCCCATCCCCATCCCATCCCCATCCCATCCCCATCCCATCCCCATCCCCATCCCATCCCCATCCCATCCCCATCCCCATCCCATCCCCATCCCATCCCCATCCCCATCCCCATCCCATCCCCATCCCATCCCCATCCCATCCCCATCCCATCCCCATCCCCATCCCATCCCCATCCCCATCCCATCCCCATCCCATCCCCATCCCCATCCCCATCCCCATCCCCATCCCCATCCCATCCCCATCCCATCCCCATCCCCATCCCCATCCCCATCCCATCCCCATCCCCATCCCCATCCCCATCCCCATCCCATCCCCATCCCCATCCCCATCCCATCCCCATCCCCATCCCCATCCCATCCCCATCCCATCCCCATCCCCATCCCCATCCCCATCCCATCCCCATCCCCATCCCCATCCCCATCCCCATCCCATCCCCATCCCCATCCCCATCCCCATCCCCATCCCCATCCCCATCCCCATCCCCATCCCATCCCCATCCCCATCCCCATCCCATCCGCATCCCATCCCCATCCCCATCCCATCCCCATCCCATCCCCATCCCCATCCCCATCCCCATCCCCATCCCCATCCCATCCCCATCCCCATCCCCATCCCCATCCCCATCCCCATCCCCATCCCCATCCCATCCCCATCCCCATCCCCATCCCATCCGCATCCCATCCCCATCCCCATCCCATCCCCATCCCCATCCCCATCCCCATCCCCATCCCATCCCCATCCCCATCCCCATCCCCATCCCCATCCCATCCCATCCCCATCCCCATCCCATCCCCATCCCATCCCCATCCCATCCCCATCCCATCCCCATCCCCATCCCATCCCCATCCCCATCCCCATCCCCATCCCCATCCCATCCCCATCCCCATCCCCATCCCCATCCCCATCCCCATCCCCATCCCCATCCCATCCCCATCCCCATCCCCATCCCATCCGCATCCCATCCCCATCCCCATCCCCATCCCATCCCCATCCCCATCCCCATCCCCATCCCCATCCCATCCCCATCCCCATCCCCATCCCATCCGCATCCCATCCCCATCCCCATCCCATCCCCATCCCATCCCCATCCCCATCCCATCCCCATCCCCATCCCCATCCCATCCGCATCCCATCCCCATCCCCATCCCATCCCCATCCCATCCCCATCCCATCCCCATCCCATCCCCATCCCATCCCCATCCCCATCCCCATCCCCATCCCCATCCCATCCCCATCCCATCCCCATCCATCCCCATCCCCATCCCCATCCCCATCCCATCCCCATCCCATCCCCATCCCATCCCCATCCATGTCCCCACAGGGCCATCGTGGCCATGGCAGGCTACAACCAGGCCACGCAGGAGGTGGCTCGGCCCTCGGAGGTGCTGGTGGGGCTCAGCTCCTACGTGGCCTCCATCCAGTCCTTGGGCCGGTTCCTGGGCTTGGACCCGGGGCGCATCATCCGCAGCGTCCTCCTGCAGCAGACGCAGCCCCGCGATGGGGCCGGGGAGCCCACGCTCACCACCATCTACACCAACTGGTGGGTCCTGCCCCATGGCGTGCCCTGGGGGGCACGGGGGGGCCCGGTGCCCGCGTCCATGGGCGCATGGAGGGGTTCAACCAGGCAAAGAGCCGCTTTCTGCATTGCCTTGGAGCCCACCCCTTCCATTGGAGCAGCTTGCTCCAAAGCCCTGTGTCCAACCTGCCCCAGGGAGGGGGCACCAGAGCCCTAGGGAGAGCTCCAGGCTTGGGGACGCTGCGCATGGGAAAGGAGCGGGATTGCTGGAGCTCAGCAGGAGCTCGTGGCCAAGGGCAGGGATCGTGCCCCTCGGGTCCTGAGCTCGGCGCTGAGCCCCTCACTGCAACAGAGACCTTGAGGGGCTGGAGCCGGAGCAGGGCAATGGGGCTGGAGCGGGGCCTGCAGCACAAGAGATGGGGCCTGGGGGGAGCGGAGGGGGAAGAGCGGGCTCAGGGGGGACCTCACGGCTCCCTGACGGGGCGATGGAGCCAGGCTCTGCTCCGAGGGATGGGGAAGAGGAACCGGCCTCAGGCTGCACCAGGGCAGGTTCAGGCGGAGCTGAGGAGCAATCCCTGCCCACCCCCACCATCCCCTGCCCATCCCCAATGATTGATGCCACCATCCCCTGCCCATCCCCAGTGTTTGATGCCACCATCCCCTCTCCATCCCCAATGTTTGATGCCCACCATCCCCTCTCCATCCCCAATGTTTGATGCCCACCATCCCCTGCCCATC